>NC_134889.1:36468420-36478420 GCF_041734735.1 Babylonia areolata
TTGAATATTTCTTCCCCTGCCATTGATTTTCACAAATGATTTCTAATTAATGATAATAATAATCATTATGATAGAAATGATAATTTTTTTTTCGTATTTCTTTCTTTTTTTTATCACAACAGATTCCTCTGTGTGAAATTCGGGCTGCTCTCCCCAGGGAGAGCGCGTCGCTATACTACAGCGCCACCCATTTTTTTGTATTTTTTTCCTGCGCGCAGTTTTATTTGTTTTTCCTATCGAAAATACAAATAGTAATATTATTCATTTTCAGTCTAATATCATTATCTTAGATGAACAGACTATAAATGAATAAACAAACGTTCATAAAAAAATTATAATCACCACAAATCAAAACTAATATCAGAAGTAAATGTAATTACTTCAAATTAAAACTGATATAATCGGAAGTTTATACAATTACTAAACATTAATATATGATTATCACAGATTAAAAGTAATATCAACGGAAGTAAATACAGTCACTGCACATTAAAACTGATGTTACCGGAATTAAACATAATCACACGCGTTGAAACTGATGTTACCGGAATTAAACATAATCACACGCGTTGAAACTGATGTTACTGGAATTAAACATGATCACACGCGTTGAAACTGATGTTACCGGAATTAAACATAATCACACGCGTTGAAACTGATGTTATCGGAAGTGAATGTAATAACCAAACATAAAACCGAGATTCTCAGAAGTAAATGTAATTAGCACACATTAATACCAGCGCTATCGGAAGTGAATATGATTTCTACACATTAAAACTAATATCATCGGAAAAATAAACATGAATGTCACACATTATAACTAATATTATCGGAAGTAGATATGAATATCATGACGGAATTAAAAATATAATCAGAAATAAACGGACCAGTTATCGGATACAAGCATCATGAACAGAAAGTATGCTATCAAAAATTAACATTATTATGCCTATTTCGGAATAAGTGAGGTATCAAAAGTAAACACCAGCACCACAGATTACTAATTTATATCATCGGAAATATGGGTATAAATACAAATAGCACGAATAAAGACTTACCGGAAATGCATTTGATTACCACGAATTTTATTAAAGTAAAAAATATGTTGTCGATAGTAAACATAACTGCCACGGACTGAACAGGAATTAAGATATAGGGTAATTATTATTGGAAGTATATAATAATAAGTACCAAAGATTAATAGACTAATTGTTATCGGACGTATACAGTTATAAGTGTCAAACTTAAGTACATTATTGGATGTAACAAAATCATCACGAAATCTAAATGTATGATCTCTCTCTCTTACTTTGTAATGTAACTCTCTCTCTCAGCGGCTCTCTCTCTCTCTCTCTCTCTCTCTCTCTCTCTCTCTCTCTCTCTGTATGTTGTACATGGATATCTTACTTTTGATGCACACATTATGATAATCCTAGCCCTGTTTTGGTCTTGTTCTTCCTCTGAAACCTTCCATGCCCCCAACATGGGTTACTGGTCTTTTTTTTTTATAATTCAATCTTGAAATCTTGAAATCGTGTGTGTGTGTGTGTGCGCGCGCGCGCGCGTGTGTGTGTGTGTGTGTGTGTGTGTGTGTGTGTCCCTGTCACAACCCATAAGGGGTTGCCCATGAACTCCCCGCACCTTCCCACACTAACACACACCCCGACAACACAAAACATAGATAATTCAGCTCAATTCTTTACTGTTGTGCACTTTGAATACCCTGGTCCAGACACAATTTAAACACTTTACTACAGCAACACTCTTTGGTTACACCATAGCGGCATGACCACGACACAGTAGGCCCTAGTAAATGTCACAAGTTACAACCATAACACCACGAGGACAACTAACTATACTACTTCCCCCTCACCTGTCACCAGGAATCAGGCACACCACTGGCCCAGGAGAAAACACAGAACACAGACCCACACAGAGGAAGAAGGGGGTCACACAGGAATCGAACCCCACAACTGTCCAAGAGGGCACCCAACAGCTGGCTTGCTGGCTCGGTGACCCTTCTCCTTCCAAAGCTCGGCACCAAAGGCAAAGCAAAACCCTTCCTTCACAACGACGTAGTTCGGGACGAGAAGGAATACGGACATGTCAGACACACATCACAACAGATTCACGTGCTTCAGTTCGGAACTGAACTGAGCACACAAGAGAACGATAGAGCAAAAAGGGGAGAGAGAGAGAGAGAGAGGGAGAAAGGGAGAGAGGAAAGGGAGAGGGAAGAGGGAGAGGGAAAAGGGAGAGGAGGGGGAGGGAGACGAACACACGAACACGCGCACAAATGAATGGCACGAGCCGTGACAGTCCCCCTATGTTGTATGTTAATATTGTTTGTGTGCTTTGGTTGAAATTACCCACATAGTTGGGGGTGATATCACAATCATACACTGTTTCAAGTCCAATGTTAAAAAAAAAAAAACGTTAACGAAAGATGCATTTTAAGCTCTCTCTCTATTAAGTATCTGATAGAAAATGTTGCTATTTCTGTCCATGAATTAAGAAATTCATATAATGGTACAATTCTCAAAGACGTCTTTCTCCCTCCCTCCCTCTGTGTCTCTGTTGGTCTGTCTGTCTATCTCTATTTTTTCTACATTTCTTGGCGCATATACGTTATTCTAAAGAGAGTGTTTGCGTTTATGTGTACAATTTCCATGTAGTCCTTTCCATGGTTTGTAATGGATGTGATCCTTTGATTTTTTTTCTTCCTTTCTCGTTTGACGGTATGTGATGCTGTTTGCAATTCATTTGTTTATTCCCCCCACCCCCACCCCCGCCTCCCCAGTTTTCTCCTTATCCTTTTGGGGGCTGGAAGGGAAAAAAAACAAAAACAAAAACAAAAAAACATTGTTGCTTATTCTGTTACCATCAGAAATAAAATTCATCGATTCATTCATTCTCTCTGTGACACACACACAGACGAAATGAGCTCTCTGGACAAAGAACTGAAGACCCTTGAGGGAATGCTGGGCGCCGGCAACACAGACCAGACAAAGGACGGAGACGGCGATGTGCTGAGTGAGTGATTGGCTTCTTTGTTTGGTTATCGACATATTGTTATGGCGATAATGATGATGATGATGATAATGATGATGATGATGATGATGATGGCGATGATGATGATGATGATGATGATGGTGATGATGATGATGATATGATGATGATGGTGATGATGATGATGATGATGGCGATGATGATGATGATGATGGCGATGATGATGATGATGATGATGATATGATGATGATGACGATAATGATGATGATGATGATGATGGCGATGATGATGATGATGATGATGATGATGGTGATGATGATGATGGTGGTGGTGGTGATGATGATGGTGGTGATGATGATGATGATGATGATGATTGTTGTGATATTGGTGGTGATGATGATGATGATGATGGTGGTGATGATGACGATGGTGAAAGTGATGGTGGTGGTGGTGGTGGTGATGATGATGATGATAACGACGACGACGACGACGATGATGATGATGGTGGTGGTGGTGATTGGAGTGGCGGTGATGATGATGATGACGACGACGACGACGAACATGATGATAATAATGATGATAATGATGATGATAGTAGTGGTGGTGATGATGATGATGACGACGTCGACGACGACGACGATGATGACGATATATAATGATGATGTTGCTTGTGACGATGATGCTAGGGATGAATAATGATGGAAATGGTCATTGCAGCAAGAGCAGCAGCAGCACCAGCAGTAGTAGTAGTAGTAGTAGTAGTAGCAGCAGCAGCAGCAGCAGTAGTAGTAGTAGTAGTAGTATCATTATTGACAATCTAATCATTATTGTCATCACCGTCAGCTTCCTTATCATTACAAAAATAGTTATGGTACTAGTGGCACTGACATTAGGGGTATCATCCATTTCTTCTTATCCTCCTTCTTCTTCTCCTTCTCCTCCTTCTCCTTCTTCTTCTTCTCCTTCTTCTTCTTCTTCTTCTTCTTCTTCTCCTTCTTCACAGCCACCGCCATCATCCTCTTTTTCTTAATTCGTTTAAAAATTTTTTTTTTATTACTTCATGATCTGATAATTGATTTCTTCTTGTTTATTCGTTATTTTATTTATTACTTCATTATCTAAGGATGCATTTCACCATTTATTCATTTAATGATTTGTTGATTAATTGATCATTCATTCATTCACTTATTTATTTTTCAGTCTGTCTATCTATTGCCCATGTACACATTCATTTAGTGGTTCATTTGTACAGTTACATACTAACGTACCCATATCTTTACTTATTTGGTTCTTTACACGTCTAGTATGCATTTTATGTGTGTTCATTTAATCCATTGCTATTTATTGATTTATCTTATGTGCTTGCAGAAGAAATGGACACGATGGACAAAGAGTTGGCGGACATCGCTGAGAAACTGGACAAAGAGGACAAAGACCTGCAAGAAGAAGAAGATAAAGAAGAAGAAGCAGAGGAGGAAGAAGAGGAGAAGGAGGAAGACGAAGACGAAGAGGAAGGCGAAGAAGAAGAAGAAGAGGAAGAAGAGGAGGAGGGGGCAGAGGAAGAAGAGGAGGAGGAGGCAGAAGAAGAAGAGGAAGAAGAGGAGGAAGAGGCAGAAGAAGAAGTGGAAGAAGAGGAGGAGGAGGCAGAAGAAGAAGAGGAAGAAGAGGAGGAGGAGGAGGCAGAAGAAGAAGAAGAACCCTCCCAGCCCAGTGGCCTCACTAAGGAGGACAAAGACAGAGTTATGCGCACACTGGCAAGAATGCTCCGAAAGTACGACAGTATCCTTGATGACGACGAAGAAGGGAAAGAAGGAAGAGATGAAGAACAAGGAGGAGGAGAAGAAAAACAAGAAGAAGAGGAGGAGGAGGAGGAAGAGCAGAAGGAAGAGGAAGAGGAAGAAGAAGAGGAAGAAGAGGAGGAGGAGGAAGAAGAGGGGGAGGGGGAGGAAGAGGAAGAAGAAGAGGAAGAAGAAGAAGAGGAAGAAGAGGAGGAGGAAGAACAGAAGGAAGAGGAAGAAGAAGAGGAGGAGGAGGAAGACGAAGAGGAGGAAGAGGAAGAAGAAGAGGAAGAGGGGGAAGAGGAAGAAAAAAGCCAAGGCCATGTCAAAAACGCCAAAGCACCAAAGTCAGGGAAGGATGATCTCAAGGAAGCTGAGGTCCTCGCTGAGGCGTTGGAGAGAGCGCTGAGGAGATATGAGAATGAAGTTTAGGTGAGGCTTGATTGTCTTTCTTTCTTTCCTTCTTTCTGAGGCTGAGGTCCTCGCTAAGGTCTTGGAGAGAGCGCTGAGGAGATATGAGAATGAAGTTTAGGTGAGGCTTGATTGTCTTTCTTTCTTTCCTTCTTTCTGAGGCTGAGGTCCTCGCTAAGGTCTTGGAGAGAGCGCTGAGGAGATATGAGAATGAAGTTTAGGTGAGGCTTGATTGTCTTTCTTTCTTTCCTTCTTTCTGAGGCTGAGGTCCTCGCTAAGGTCTTGGAGAAAGCGCTGAGGAGATATGAGAATGAAGTTTAGGTGAGGCTTGATTGTCTTTCTTTCTTTCTTTCTTTCCTTCTTTCTGAGGCTGAGGTCCTCGCTAAGGTCTTGGAGAGAGCGCTGAGGAGATATGAGATTGAAGTTTAGGTGAGTGATTGTCTTTCTTTCTTTCTTTCTGTTTCTGAGGCTGAGGTCCTCGCTAAGGTCTTAGAGAGAGCGTTGAGGAATTACGAGATTGAGGTTAAGGTGAGAGATTGATTTTCTTTCTCCTTCTTTCTTTCTTTCTTTCTGTTTCTGAGGCTGAAGGTCCTCGTCAAGGCGTTGGAGAGAGAGTTGGGGAATTACGAGATTGAGGTTTAGGTGAAATTTTGGTTTTTCTTTCTGTCTTTCTTTCTTTCTTTTTCTTTCATTCATTCATTCTTTCTTTCATTTATTCGTTCGTTCTTTCTTTCTCCTTGCTAAGGTCTTGGAGAGGACGTTGAGGAATTACGAGATTGAAGTTTAGGTGAGGTGTCTGCTGACTGGTTTGAAAGCGGAATTTAGGTCATGGTAGGTGTCTGCTGACTGGTTTGAAAGTGGAATTTAGGTCATGGTAGGTGTCTGCTGACTGGTTTGAAAGTGGAATTTAGGTCATGGTAGGTGTCTGCTGACTGGTTTGAAAGTGGAATTTAGGTGATGGTAGGTGTCTGCTGACTGGTTTGAAAGTGGAATTTAGGTCATGGTAGGTGTCTGCTGACTGGTTTGAAAGTGGAATTTAGGTGATGGTAGGTGTCTGCTGACTGGTTTGAAAGTGGAATTTAGGTCATGGTAGGTGTCTGCTGATAGGTTTGAAAGTGGAATTTAGGTGATGGTAGGTGTCTGCTGATAGGTTTGAAAGTGGAATTTAGGTGATGGTAGGTGTCTGCTGACTGGTTTGAAAGTGGAATTTAGGTGATGGTAAGTGTCTGCTGACTGGTTTGAAAGTGGAATTTAGGTGATGGTAGGTGTCTGCTGACTGGTTTGAAAGTGGAATTTAGGTGATGGTAGGTGTCTGCTGACTGGTTTGAAAGTGGAATTTAGGTGATGGTAGGTGTCTGCTGATTGGCTTGAAAGTGGAATTTAGGTCATGGTAGGTGTCTGCTGTCTGGTTTGAAAGTGGAATTTAGGTGATGGTAGGTGTCTGCTGACTGGTTTGAAAGTGGAATTTAGGTGATGGTAGGTGTCTGCTGATAGGTTTGAAAGTGGAATTTAGGTGATGGTAGGTGTCTGCTGACTGGTTTGAAAGTGGAATTTAGGTGATGGTAGGTGTCTGCTGACTGGTTTGAAAGCGGAATTTAGGTGATGGTAGGTGTCTGCTGACTGGTTTGAAAGTGGAATTTAGGTGATGGTAGGTGTCTGCTGTCTGCTGTCTTTCTTTCTTTCTTTCATTCTTTATTTCTTTCCATCTTTCTTTCTTAATTTCTTTCTTTCTTCTTTTCATTCTGTTTCTTTCTTGCTCGTCACGTCATTGGAGAGAGTGATAAAAAAAAACCCAAAAAAACGAAAACGAATTTTTCTAGGGATTTGTTTTGTTTTGGTTTGTTTTTCATTCTTAATTTCTTTCTGTCTTTCTTTTCCTCCGTTTTCTTTTTCTTTCTTTCTATTTTTTTTCTCCCTTCCTTACCTTTCCCTTGTTTATTTTCTTTTTCTTTGAGGGTTTGGCAATGATTACGTTTTGTTGGTTTGAGAATAGAATTTAGATGATGGTAGATGTCTTCTGACTGGTTTGAAATTGGAACTTAGGTGATGGTAGGTGTCTTCTGATTGGTTTGAAATTGGAACTTAGGTGATGGTAGGTGTCTTCTGGTTGGTTTGAAATTGGAATTTAGGTGGTGGTAGGTGTCTGCTGATTGGTTTGAAATTGGAATTTAGGTCAAGTCTGGTATCTGTAAATTTGAGAAAGAAAGTTTGGCAATGTTTGGGGGTATAATGTAGGGTTAAGCTTGGAGTATGAGTCAGTTGGTCGGTGTGAGAATTGCACTGATCTCAGATGAGGGATGGTGTGTGTTCTTCAGTTTGAGAATGGAGGAATTTTGTTGAATGTCCCGCGCGTCACACTTATCGGTGATTGAAGACAATTTGTTAAAGTATTAATGTATACATTTGAGTATTATCAGTTAGAAGGGGTGGGGGATGTGGAAGAATGGAGAGCTGGGGGAAACAGGACAAATGAGGGTGGGGGTTGGGTGAAATCTGAAAAAAAAGAATATCTAAATACAATTACAGGAAATTACTTAAAGGACTTCGTAAAAAGAGAAGTCGTTAAACTAACAAGCGACACAACTGATGATAATGCAAAAAGTTAAAAACATCAACGTTCTCAGTCACTTGTGAAGACACACTTTCGTGTACACAAGGCTTCATCAAGCTACAGTCAAAAATTATATTCTTAATTGTCAGGTTACTAAAGCATATGTACTTGACATTAGAAGAATACTTGGTCCGTAATTAATTTGGTAATAGTCTGAGAGTTAAACTCAGAATTGGTCTGCGAATTGGACCAAATTCTGAGAGAGTCAACTGACGAGGTTTTAGAGTTAAGTTTGAGAATGGAATGTTTGCAAGGACTGTAGTTCAACTGTTAATTTATGTGAAGGCTGGTTTGAAAATGCAGCGTAGGTGATGTCAGTGGTTACATTAATCACTGGTTTGAGAATTAGTATTAGAGTAGGAATGTTCTTGCTTTGGTAGTTTGATAAATGAGATTTCTGATGATAGCTTTATTTTGCTTTGTTTGGGGGGTATGGATTATAGCTGAGAATCATTTCTTTGCTTTTTTTCATATATATTTCAAAAAAATTAACATATATATTATTTTTAAAAAAATCTTTGGTTGATTGATGGTTATCTTCTCTTGATGGCTGTCTTCTAGTTGGTGGTTTTGAGAATGACATTTAGCTGAAAGGTTGGTTTTGTTTCTTGGTTTGAGACTGTAAGTCCTGGTGAAGATCAGTTTGTGCTTGTTGGTTTGAGACTGTGAGTCCTGGTGAAGATCAGTTTGTGCTTGTTAGTTTGAGACTGTGAGTCCTGGTGAAGATCAGTTTGTGCTTGTTAGTTTGAGACTGTGAGTCCTGGTGAAGATCAGTTAGTGCTTGTTGGTTTGAGACTGAGTCCTGTTGAAGATCAGTTAGTGCTTGTTGGTTTGAGACTGTGAGTCCTGTTGAAGATCAGTTAGTGCTTGCTGGTTTGAGACTGTGAGTCCTGTTGAAGATCAGTTAGTGCTTGCTGGTTTGAGACTGTGAGTCCTGGTGAAGATCAGTTAGTGCTTGTTGGTTTGAGACTGTGAGTCCTGGTGAAGATCAGTTAGTGCTTGTTGGTTTGAAACTGTGAGTCCTGTTGAAGATCAGTTAGTGCTTGCTGGTTTGAGACTGTGAGTCCTGTTGAAGATCAGTTAGTGCTTGTTGGTTTGAAGACGAAGTTTCGTTGGGGCTTACTTTCTCTTTGCTGAATTATGAGCAAAGCGAAGATAAGCTGGACACATACTCAGACACACAGACACAGACGCAGACACACAGAGAGACACACAGACACAGACAGACGCACAGACGCACAGACACACACAGACACACACACACACACACACACACACACACACACACACACACGTCGTATCGTATCGTATCGTATCGTATTGCGTCATACTACATTGTGTCAGTACTGTAGATGCATCGTTTCATTTCTTCTTATTTCAGTGATTTCCCTACAAAACCGAGAACAACGCTTTGGAAGTCGATGACCACTACGCACAGCTTAAAATGAGAGCCTGTAAACTATAACAATGACAACCTGTAAACTACAACAATGACAGCCTGTAAACTTCAACAATGACACCCTGTAAACTACAACAATGACACCCTGTAACCTACAACAAACTACAACAATGAGAGCCTGGAAACTACAACAATGACAGCCTGGAAACTACAACAATGACAGCCTGGAAACTTCAACAATGACACCCTGTAAACTACAACAATGACACCCTGTAACCTACAACAATGAGAGCCTGGAAACTACAACAATGACAGCCTGGAAACTACAACAACAAGAGCCTATAAACTACAACAATGACAGCCTATAGACTACAACAATGAGAGCCTGTAAACTACAACAATGACAGCCTGGAAACTACAACAATGAGAGCCTGTAAACTACAACAAACAGAGCCTGTAAACTACAACAATGAGAGTGTAAGCTACAACAATGAGAGCCTGTAAACTACAACAAACCACAACAATGGCAGCCTGTAAACTACAACAATGAGAGCCTGTAAACTACAACAATGACAGCCTGGAAACTTCAACAATGATGACAATATAATTCAAATCGTTTTGTTCTTCATCATGATCATGGTTATCATGATGATGATGATGATGATGATGATGGTGATTATTTTTATTTTTATTATTATTATTATTATTATTATTATTATTATTATTATTATTATTATTTTATTATTATTATTATTATTATTAAAGAATCTTTAAAAGCAATCACTGTGTTTT
>NC_134890.1:0-10000 GCF_041734735.1 Babylonia areolata
GAATAAAAGAAAAAAGCAAAAATAGCCCTTCGAAAGAAACGATAAACCCAAAGTTCGGGGTGCATGCTGTACCAAAAGGCGTTAAAGAAACCCCAAAAAACAGAGATTTGGCCTGGCTAAAATTTTGCGAAAATTGACTCTATATGCTTATGTTGGCCGCGCGACTGGAGGCAGACTGAATGGCAAAAAAGAAAAAATTTAACGCCACCTAATCTCTCCATTTGCTCCAGCCAAGTAACCCCCAAATCTGTGCCAAATCGCCCACTTTTTAAACTTTGGGGGTTTGATCTCTTGCCGGAGACAGGTATGTAATCATTCAAAATAATTAAATTATTATAACAAAAAATAAAAATCAACAACAATAATAATTCATGATGATTCCTACTACTACTGATAATGTGATGTATTACATTAATAATGATAAAAATATGATCATGATAGTTGTTATTCACGTAGCTCATAGGCCTTAAAAGGGCTATGCAGAGATGCTAATTTTAACGTTTTTTTTTCCCCATCAGTGCGTGTACATTTCGCCCCAAACTGAACGGAGAGAGAAAAAGCGGTGATCGGGGAGAACGGAACAAACGGGGGGATATAAAAAGGGGGATACAGGGAAAGGGGTAGGGGGAGAAAGAAAAGGTGGGGGGGGGGTGGGGGGAAAAAAAGGGGGGGGAGAAGGGGGTTTTGGGGAGAAAGGGGGGAAGGGGGGGGGGAAAGGGGGGGGGGGGGAGGGGGGAGAGAAAGGTGGGGGGGAGAAGGGGGGGGAGGGAGAGAAAAAAGGTGGGAGAAGGGGGTAGGGAGGGAAAGAAAAAGGGGGAGAAAGGGGGTAGGGGAGAGGAAAGGTGGGGGGAAGGGGGAGGGAGAGAAAGGTGGGGAGAGGGGGGGAGGGAGAGAAAGGGGGGGAAAAGGGGGGGGGAGGGAAAGGGGGGAGGGAGAGGAAAGAAAAAGGGGGGGGGGGGGAGAAGGGGGTGGGGGGAAAGGGGGGGAAGGGGGTAGGGAGAGAAAGGTGGGGGAAGGGGGTAGGGAGAGAAAGAAAGGTGGGGGAAGGGGGGTAGGGGGGAGAAAGAAAAGGTGGGGAGAAGGGGTTAGGGAGAGAAGAAAGGTGGGGAGAAGGGGGTAGGGAGAGAAAGGTGGGGAGAAGGGGGTAGGGAGAGAAAGGTGGGGAGAAGGGGGTAGGGAGAAGAAAGAAGGTGGGGAGAAGGGGGTAGGGAGAGAGAGAAAGGTGGGGAGAAAGGGGGGAAGGGAGGAGGAGAGAAAGGTGGGGGAGAGGGGTTGGAGAGAGAAAGGTGGGGAGAAGGGGGGTAGGGAGAGAGAAGGTGGGGAGAGGGGGTAGGGAGAGAAAGAAAGGTGGGGAGAATGGGGTAGGGGAGAGAAAGGTGGGGAGAAGGGGGGTAGGGAGAAAGAGGGGGAGAAAGGGGGTAGGGAGAGAAGAAAGGTGGGGAGAAGGGGGTAGGGAGAGAAAGGTGGGGAGAAGGGGGTAGGGAGAGAAAGAAAGGTGGGAGAAGGGGGGGGAGGGAAGAAAGGTGGGGAGAAGGGGGTAGGGGGGAAAAAAAGGGGGGGAGAAGGGGGAGGGAGAAAGAAAAGGGGGGAGAAAGGGGGGAGGGGGAGAAAAGGTGGGGGGGAAGGGGGTAGGGGGGAAAAAAGAAAATGGGGGGAAAGGGGGGGGGAGAAAGGTGGGGGAGGGGGGGGGAGAGAAAAAAGGTGGGGAAAGGGGTGGAGAGAAGGGTGGGAGAAGGGGTGGGAGAGAAAGGGGGGAGAGGGGGTGGGGAGAAAGGTGGGGAAAGGGGGGTAGGGAGAGAAAAAGGTGGGGAAAAAAAGGGGGGAGGGGGGGAAAGGGGAATAGGAAAGGTGGGGGAAGGGGGTGGGGAGAAAGGGGGAAAGGGGGGGGGGAGAGAAGAAAGGTGGGGGGAAGGGGGGGGGCGGGGAAGGTGGGGAAAGGGGGGGGAGAGAAAGGTGGGAGGGGGGTAGGGAGAGAAAAGGGGGGGGGAAGGGGGGGGGAGAAAAAAAGAAAGGTGGGGAGAAGGGGGAGGAGAAAAGGTGGGAGAAGGGGCGGGGGTAGGGAGGGGTGGGGGGGGAAAGGGGGGGTGGGGGGGAGGGGGCGGGTTTGGGGGAAAAAAGGGAAAAAAAAAGGGGGGGGAGGGGGGGGAAAAGGTGGGGAAAAATTTAAAAAAAGAAGGGGTTTAGGGAAAGGGGAAAAAAAAATGGGGAAAAGGGGGGGTGGGAGAAAAATGGGGGGAGGGAAGGGGGTTGGGAAGAAAAGAAGGGGGGAAAAGGGTTAAAAGGGGGAGGGGGAAAAAAATAAGAAGGGGGGGAAAAATGGGGGGAAAAAGGGGGGTAGGGGGGGAAAAGGGGGGGGTGGGGAGAAGGGGGGAAGGGGGAGAAGAAAGAAAAGGTGGGGGGGAATAGGGGGAAAAGGTGGGGAAAAGGGGGGGAAAAAGGTGGGGGAAAGGGGGGGAGGGGAGAAAAGGGGGGGGGGGAAGGGGGAGGGGAAAGGTGGGAGATGGGGGGGAGGGAAAAAAGGTGGGGGAAAAAGGGGGTAGAAGAAAAGGTGGGGGGAAAGAGGGGGTGGGGGGAAAAAAAATTTAAAAAAATTTTAAGGAAAAAAGGGGGGGAAAGGGGGTAGGGGAAAAAAATTAAAGAAAGGGGAAAATTTTAAAAAATAAAAAAAAAAAAAGGGGTAGGGAGAGAAAGGTGGGGGAGAAGGGGGTAGGGAGAGAAAGGTGGGGAGAAGGGGGTAGGGAGAGAAAGAAGGTGGGGAGAAGGGGGTAGGGAGAGAAAGAAAGGTGGGGAGAAGGGGGTAGGGAGAGAAAGGTGGGGAGAAGGGGGTAGGGAGAGAAAGAAAGGTGGGGAGAAGGGGGTAGGGAGAGAGAGAGAGAGAGATGCCAGCGAATTGTACATATCACCAGAACCCCCTCCTCCTCCTTCCATTTGCGTGCTTTGCTTCTGGCATTACTTGCTATTACGTATTTTTTCTTATTTCTACAATGCTTTTGTCATTTTCAGATTTGATGGGAGCGAGGTGGTAGAATAGATAACTTATCTACCAATAGTGTCCGTGAAAGTGTGGCTCCGATTCCCGCTCACACCCTATCTCCCAAAGTTGGACTGGAAAATCAAATTGAGCATCGAGTCATTCAGTTAAGACGATAAACCAGGGTACTGTGTGCAGCACGCACTTGGCGCACTGAAACCATGACAATACTACTACTACTACTACTAATAATAATAATAATGTACATTTATAAAGTGTCCTTTCTAACTAAGGGCTCAGGGCGCTTTACATGAAAGAATATTACAAGTAACAAAACATTTATGACCACTCTTTCTCAAAAACCCCTCCCCCCACTCACACTCTCCCTTTCCCACTCTACATACATCCAAAGTAAGCTGACATGGGTGGTGTTGGAGAAAAGGAAGCTGACAGTACTTATAGATAGGTTTTAAAAAGATGAGTCTTTAGTGATGAGTGAAAAGCAGAAATAGAATCAGATGCACGGATATGATAAGGTTGTTCCAGATGTGAGCAGCACTAAAGAACGAACGTTCACCATAGGTTCCTGTATTGACACGAGGAAGTTTCAAAAGGTAACAGGAAGAGCGGAAATTTCTTGTGGGAGTGTAAACACTTGAGGTCAGAAAGATAAGTAGGTTCTGCGGAGTGGAAAGCAGAATAGCAGTGACACGCAACTTTGTATTTAATTCTCGCTTCAATGGGGAGCCAATGAAGAGTGCGGAGGTGAGGAGAAACGTGATCAGTACGTGGGACTCAGAGTTGTCCTCTGGCAAAGCTGTGTAGTTTCCATGCGGTGTGTGCCGAACACTGCAGTGCACATGGACTGTCAATATGATGGCAGGTCCCGGGATGATTGAGGTGGTCGTCTTTGGCGACCTACCCGATGGTGTGTCTGTGCAGGCTCGTGAGGCTGCTGTCACGTTTGACCCAGCAAAGCTTGTGTTGTTCTTCCACTTGCCAACCAACATCAGTATGTTGAACTGTCGTATTGTGGAAGGTTGCTGTTGGACGCAATTCAGCTGGGTTACCGAGGGATGTTCTGTTAACTGATAGGGGAGATGGGGCGCAGTCCACTGGTGTGTTCGCATCTCCAGCTGGGCCAGTCCGTAGCGGTCCCCGGGAATACACTCAACCAGCGCAGCCGGACCCTTCTACGACACTACTTATCAGTGGGGGGAAAAGTGGAGGTGGGGGTGGGTGGGCTTGCTGGCATGTAGGTGTGGGAGTGGGGGAACTAAACAGAAGTGTTGGGGGTAGTGGGGGGGAGGGGTGAAGTCTACTCTCTTGTGTCAGACAGGAAGCCAGTCTGTGTTGGATTGTATTACTCTTTTGTCACAAAATTTCTGTGTGTGGAATTCGGGCTGCTCCACCCGGGGAGAGCACGTCGCTGCATTGAGAGCGCCCCCCCCCCCCCCCAGTCTCCCCTCCCCCCTGCCCCCGTCTCACACACACACACAGAATGGTACAAGAGAATAGTCAGAGATGAGACTACATTGTGAAATGCACAAAATGGTTTACTGGGAACAAAAAGGCAGAGTCAAGATCGATGATACTAGCATCTGAATCCTTTCATTGGAAAAAAAAGTTCTTTTATAAATTTTCTGAATATTTTCGTACGAACAAATGACCATATTTATATTGCTTAATTATTAACACACATGGAATTGATCACACTTTCAAGCACAGCCATAGCTGGCAGGAAATTGATAATAACGCGTCAGTCAAAGTTCTTTAATCAAGAAGTGGACTTCCAAATACTTTTCGCTTTTATCAGTCCCTAGAGATTATCCACATCTCACTTGGAACTAAGACAAACAGAGCAGACGAGATTCTGAAGGAGGAAAAAGTGGATTCTTTTCAAGGCAGCATGTGACGAAATAGCAACAGCGCCCCCATCGGCAGCGGCAGGGTAGCCAGGGGAGATACGCGGAGAGGGGCGTGGCTGGAGACGATGACGGGCCCTGGAACTATGACCTGAGAGTTGCACAGATCCCCGCTACACTGGAAGAAGCACTGCGTCAGCTTGTCGCCGGTCATACAGCCCTCGTGAAAGAGAAACTCGATGCAGCCACGCTTTGCATAGGTGATTTCTTGTCACACACACACACACACACACACACACACACACACACTTGCTTGAATGGTCCACATAAAATTATGGATATGATAATGATGATAATGATAATAGTAGTAATGGTAATGATAATGGCAATATCCACATTTTCCCCTGTATTGTTTCGTTTCTAAGACGGAAAAAAATTGTAAACTGGTTTGTAACAATGTCGTATATACTCCACAATTCTTCCCCCCTCCACTTTTATAGGCCTTTTCGGCGTTCGAGAGGGGAAGAAATGTAGAGTATATAATCATTTATCATTCCATTCTGCAGGGCAGACCAGCTAAATAACTTGTAAACATAGAATTAAATCAGCTGGAAGGAGTTTTTGCAGGGACGATCGCAGCATTTAAGGCGGCCATTAAAGGTTCCCTGTCTGTTTTCCATCGTCAACAGTATTGTTATTTTGTTTGGGATTTTTTGTTTGTTTTTTTTGCATGCGCTCTCCCACGTCCGTCGCGATGATGGCCACATTGGCCTCTGCGACGTATCTATACTGATCCTGATCCTGATAACACAGTGCTGTTTGAACGAGTAAAAACAAAACTGAAGCATAAGACTGAAACAAAAGACGCACTATGCATTCTTAAGCATGCACTGATGTCACTTGTAAATTATGAAAACATTCTTTTATCATTTGGCGATGCCGCTATAGCAAAAAGACATACTGCTTTTTCTTCTTTTATTCCAAAGGAGAAATTAGAGGACAGGTGAAATAATTTTCTGCAAATGAGCAGGACAGTCAGCATCCCTGATTTTTTAATTTATTTTTAACTATGCATTTTTTTTTTTAATCATGAGCTGGTGTTATGTGTTACACCGACGGTTGTGTCACAGAGTGAGAACTTTTATCCTCGTTTTACTCTATGTAATCGGTACTTCATGGGGAGAACTTGGCACACATCAGGGACAGAATCATGTTGCACCCCCGACCCACCCCTCCCCCCACCCCCCTCACAACTGACATCTACCACAACAAAACAAAACAAAAGACAAACCCACAAAATACAGTTCATAACATTACCTAGATCATTTAGCTGTGCTGTGGCTTAATTCATCCCCAGATTACAAAAAATAAGGAAAACACAAACCTTCAATGCCAAACACAACACATAAAAAGGTTATATACGCTAACACTACAGAATGGACAGCTAGTGCCCATCCCAGTGTTTATAAATTCTCTGCGTTACCGCCACAGCAAAACAGCACAGAAACAATGTCAAGACTGCGGAAAAGAAAAACAAAAATATCAAGGCTGGCTGGAAAAAAAACCCAAAGGGGAATGGACTGGGAAGGCAGAAAAAGCAAACAGTGGAGGAAGGAAAAGGCAGAAATAAAGAATGCAACAGAAAAGAGGATATCCATCATAGAATTTCCAGAAGGTGGGGATAGTATTAATACTGAAAGACTCCCGGCTGCCCCCGGTGGTGGTGGGCGATTCAAAAATACGGACAAGAAAATCAATTTAAAATTAGGTGGATAGCGCATGCCTTCTTTGAGCCCCTTTGCCAACTGAAGCCAGCAGAAGTGTTCAGCCATTTTGGTACTCGTGTCAGTGTAGCGCAAAGCAATTACTTCAGATGTAGCCGAGCGCTCAGCTGGCTTCGATGACTGCTTCATGGCAAGCTTTCACTTGCTCGCGGCTTTAGTTAAGCTGACATTCCTGTGTGTGCCTCCACAGCAAGTTTGCGCTACGTGTCACTGGACTTTTCCTGTAATAACTTTGGTAAATGAACCATTGACAATAACCAAGACAGAACATTTGGCATGTTGCGGGGGCAAGCATTACACGATTTTATCGAACATACACGGTTACAGTTCAGAAACTACCACCAGTTAGCAGACAACTTCTCAACGGACTGACAGCCGGATACAAGTGTCAGTATGGCGTCCAGTTGGCTTCAGCATTCCTGGCCAATGAGCTATCCATCTATTTTTACATCAGCGCAAGAAAACTCATCACTCACCAGCAGTTGTGTTGTAGGCATAAGTGTAGTAGCACTCAGCGTGATGAGAACAGCTGACAATGCTCACAGCCCAGACATTGTTCACGCAATTCCAGTTGGCTGAGTAGTTGGCCGGATTGTGCTCACAGGCGAAGCAGCTCTTTGTGGGTCTGGTAGTCCACGTCCACGGTGTTGTCCACTGCCACGTCCGCGGTGTTGTCCACTGCCACGTCCGCGGTGTTGGCCACGTCCGCGGTGTTGTCCACTGCCACGTCCGCGGTGTTGTCCACTGCCACGTCCGCGGTGCTGTCCACTGTGACGTCACTGTACGAGAGAGTCATTTAATTCCAAGGTAACAGAATTCACGCTTCCTGTGATGTATGTAATTGCCCGCTAGCCCCGCGATACTTCATGCCAGTTTGTGTACGTCAAAACACTCCTACACTAAACAGAAATAATGAATTAATACATACAAAATGCGCCCCCCTCCCTTCCCCAACAGTCAAAGACAAGTATTCGCTTATACATCCGTTCCCTCCCCAAACTGCACCCCACTCCAGAGCTGCTCTCTGTCTCTCTGATTTACAGAAGTAAATCTCTGGAAACATAGATGTCCATAATTTTCTTTCTTTGGACATTCTAAATGAAATTCGTTTCCAATGACTGAAGTATCACACTTTTTGAAGCTTCGTAATCAATGTGGCGTGCTATTTACACGCGCGCGCGCGCGCGCACACACACACACACACACACACACACACACACACACACACACACACACACACACGGGCGCGCGCGCGCAAGCATAAACAGCTATATCCACAGTTCTTCCTCTCCTTTGGCAGAGTGAATGTCCAGTCCACGCCTCACTGTGAACACTAATCATTCCGTCTTGAGGGGGGAAGTTGTGGACAATTGCCGAATGGAACAGACAGAAAAGATATAATGAAAGAAACAGAAAGACGGAAAATGAAATGGAAGGCAAGAAAGAAACGTCCCACAGAATGAGACAAATTGGGACGAGACATACAGACACAACCTACACACCTGTCTGACAAAATGGGACGAGACATACAGACAATCTACCCACCTGTCTGACAAAATGGGACGAGACATACAGACACAATCTACACACCTGTCTGACAAAATGGGACGAGACATACAATCTACACACCTCTGACAAAATGGGACGAGACATACAGACACAATCTACACACCTGTCTGACAAAATGGGACGAGACATACAATCTACACACCTGTCTGACAAAATGGGACGAGACATACAGACAATCTACCCACCTGTCTGACAAAATGGGACGAGACATACAATCTACACACCTCTCTGACAAAATGGGACGAGACAATCTACACCTGTCTGACAAATGGGACGAGACATACAATCTACACACCTGTCTGACAAAATGGGACGAGACATACAGACAATCTACACACCTGTCTGACAAAATGGGACGAGACATACAATCTACACACCTCTCTGACAAAATGGGACGAGACATACAGACAATCTACACTGTCTGACAAAATGGGACGAGACATACATACAATCTACACACCTGTCTGACAAAATGGGACGAGACATACAGACAATCTACACACCTGTCTGACAAAATGGGACGAGACATACAGACAATCTACACACCTGTCTGACAAAATGGGACGAGACATACAATCTACACACCTGACAAAATGGGACGAGACATACAATCTACACACCTGTCTGACAAAATGGGACGAGACATACAGACAATCTACACACCTGTCTGACAAAATGGGACGAGACATACAGACAATCTACACACCTGTCACCGGCACAAGAGCCAGCAGAAGAAGCATCACACTTCCGGTCATGTTGCGGTCAGCGGATCACCCTCCTGTGTCAGCTCTGGGTTACTCTTTGCTACACCGCAGTGAAACTGGAAAAAAAATATTCAGCATATAGGCACGCAATATATGCAAACAAACAAAAAACACACAGGAATTCCACCCAACTTCCTGTTTCACAGGTTTGCTCTGATATCCCTACCCTATCGGCGTCTCTCGGTGGAACAAAAATAGCATGGTCATAGTATCCACATTTCTTCCATTGTATTCTTTAAATTCAGCTTCGTTTCGAAGACGGAAAATGCTGTAAGTTGGTTTAAATGGCATTTTGATATATATGCTCAACATTTCCATGTGTATACGCCAGCAGAAGATCAAATACGCACGTTAAAGATCCTGTAATCCATGTCAACGTTCCGTGGGTTATGGAAACATTCCCAGCATGCATACCCCCCGAAAGTGGAGTATGGCTGCCTACATGGCGAGGTAAAAACGGTCATACACGTAAAAGCCCACTCGTGTACATACGAGTGAACGTGGGAGTTGCAGCCCACGAACGCAGAATAAGAAGAAAACAAGCACCATCTAGAAGCAACAGGACAATTTTACAAAGTTCTTAATTTTTAGAGACTGGCGAACAAATCAGTTAAATGAAGCGTCGAACCTTGACCAAAATCTCTACAAAATATGTTATGAAACAAAGAAGGGACTGTCTAAAAGCTTGAAAGCTTGCTTAGTCCTTGTCCTACAACTTCTGCTAATAATACTTTACCAACGCTAAGTTTGCATAGCGCTTAGAATTTTCAAATGTTAACGCTACTTCTGAACGCTTAGCAAACTCAGCACTGCTAAGATGACTGATGCAAGCCAGCCCAGAACCTGTGGTGGTCACAGAACAGCAATCACATCGTCACTCACCTGACGACCTGAGAAGAAATGATGGTGGGAAAAGATCGCTCACTGCTTTATATACCCGTACCCTCAAACGCGCATACAGCACCCGTGCAACACACCACAATGACCACCATACACCACCCGTGCACCCTTAAGAAGAGAAGAAATTTCACCCACCCTAAATTCATC
>NC_134890.1:15000-32500 GCF_041734735.1 Babylonia areolata
GTTTAGAATACCGGTTCCAGTTGCCGTTAGCATTCCAACCACGCAACGCCTCCATCACCTGCACACACGCACGCATGTACGTACGCGCGCGCACACACACACACACACACACGCACACACACACGCGCGCACACATACACACTCACACACACAATCTTTCGCTCTCTCAGTAAAGTCGCATGCGTGTGTGTGAGTTTGTGGCCATGTGTGTGTGTGTAAATATGTGTGTGCGCGCGTGCGTGCGCGTGCGTGCGTGCGTGCGTGTGCATGCGTGCGTCCGCGTGGGTAGGTGCGTGCGTGCGTGCGTGCACGCGTGTGTGTGCATGTGCGTGCGTGCGCGTTTGTGTGTTGCTGGGGGAACATCCAAACAAATGAATGCGTGTTGGCGTTGGTTCATAAGTTATGGGATGTACTGGTGTGAAAAAAATACTGGCCTTAAAGAAACGATACTGACAACGGAAAAAAGGGTATGTGTGGGGGGGGGGGATGTGGGGGAAGGGGGGAGGGTTGGTTTAAAAACCGGTTCGGATTCCCGAACTGGTGCCCCGCTCTCTGCATGAAGGTGGCCCGCACTGACCACCACTCGTGGGTATTTTTCCGTTAAAAAGAACGAGGTGTGGAGGTGGGGTGGGTGTGGGGAGATCTGAAGGAGGGAAGGAGGGTGGGGGGGGGTGTTGCACAGAACAGCGATGCTGCATACTTTGTGTCAACCCCAAGTCCCGCCAGGTCTCTGTTCCTCCAGGGCTGTTTTCCCCGAGGTCTACACTCTCCCAAATCTACGTTTTGTGTGTTTTCGTTCCCCTAGGTCTGTATTCCGCAAGATGTGTGTTCCCCCACCTCTGGGGATACATACACACCGGGGGAAATAGAACTGGTGGTATACAGGCTTACTCCGAAACACAAAGTGGGAACATGGAGCTTGGGAACTTTGACTTAAAGTGACTGTAGACCCACGGCAACTTTGACCTGGGGGAACATAGTCATGGGGAAACATAGTCATAGGGGAACATAGACCTGCGGGAATTTCTACCTGGGAGGAACATAGTCCTGGGGGAATATAGACGTTGGGGAACACAGATCCAGGGGAATATAGACCTGGGGGGGGGGGGGATAGTCCTGGTGTGACATGGCCCTGGGTGGACCTTAGAGTGGGGGAACATGGACATGCTCACTTTCACGTTCTGAAACAGAGCAACTTTTCTACACTGTCAGATTAAGCGCGATATTGTACGCAGATTGCTCAGATTCACCAGTTGAACTTCCAACAGGGTTGTCAGCTGCAAGGGAGCAAACCAACATCACTTCCTTTAACCCCTTGAAAGCTGCTGACAAGAATGTTCGTCAGAGAAGGCGTGTCAACAGGTCAGGATGTCAATAAAAGGCTGTCACCTCACTGAGATGAGACAGAGCTTACAGGTCAGGATGTCAGTGAAGGGCTGTCACCTCACTGAGATAAGACAGAGCTTACAGGTCAGGATGTCAGTGAAGGGCTGTCACCTCACTGAGATGAGACAGAGCTTACAGGTCAGGATGTCAGTGAAGGGCTGTCACCTCACTGTGAGAAGACAGAGCTTACAGGTCAGGATGTCAGTGAAGGGCTGTCACCTCACTGTGAGAAACAGAGCTTACAGGTCAGGATGTCAGTGAAGGGCTGTCACCTCACTGTGAGAAACAGAGCTTACAGGTCAGGATGTCAGTGAAGGGCTGTCACCTCACTGTGAGAAAGACACAGCTTACAGGTCAGGATGTCAGTGAAGGGCTGTCACCTCACTGTGAGAAGACAGAGCTTACAGGTCAGGATGTCAGTGAAGGGCTGTCACCTCACTGTGAGAAGACAGAGCTTACAGGTCAGGATGTCAGTGAAGGGCTGTCACCTCACTGTGAGAAGACAGAGCTGACAGGTCAGGATGTCAGTGAAGGGCTGTCACCTCACTGTGAGAAGACAGAGCTGACAGGTCAGGATGTGTCACCATCCTTTATTTGGACCTTTCCTCTTCGGACTGCATTACTTTTCTTTAACAAAATGCGTCACATCATTGGTAAGTGCACAAACGTAGTGACTGCATTTCTAATTCAGGCCATACTGATCTCATTTCACCAATTTTCTACGGTCAAAGGGGTCAATATATAACAGGTTAGAATAATAAAATAAAGAAGAATAAATCGAAAACTAACGAAAAAAAAAAAAAACAGAAGAAAGAAAGTAATATGGCAAAATGTTGAAACACAACGAAGTCCAGAAATAAATACGTTCAGAAGAAAACGATACATGCCAACCATAACTTCCACTGCTGATCCAGCTTTACAGCAGAACAACGTGCAAGGAGCTTCACAACACGTCACAGCGGAAGCACCCAGAACACTGACTAGTGACAGCAATGAACGTAATCAAGAAAAGCAACAGCGATAAAGTAGGTGGCAGTGGTGATGTAAGTGTGTCTGTAGATATTTCAGTTTCAGTTGCAAGAAAGGTGTCAAAACATGCGAACTGATCCATATATGCTGCACCGCATGTGCTGTATGTAAAAATTTCTTGAACATGTTCTAAATATTGTAACAAAAAAAAAGGTTCGATTGAATAGGAAATACCATATGCTGGTTAAAAAGAAATTTAAATGGAAAATATGGATAATTTTCGACTATTCTGACATTCACAATCGACATTGTCATTGCGTGAACGAGATTCCTAATGTTCTGCTTTGGGAGAGAATGCATGGCTGTCTGTGAAAGATAAATGAATAAAAATGAATAATCAAAACATACCAATAACTATATCAAAAAGTCCGGGAAGGAATGAATGTGTGAAATGAAACACATAAAAAACAACACAGGTAAACGGCGGCGATTCAAGATCAGGCAATGCTGGTGTCGCACAGTGCGGCAAAAAGTCGTGCGAGTTGTTTCCCTTGCATACACTGGCAAATCGTGGGTCCCAATTCGTGTGAAGTACAATTAATTCATCCATGTGTTTTGTTCTGGACTGTGGCTTGTTCAAGAACGTTTAAAGATTAAAATAGATAAATGAATAAATAAATAAACAAATAAAGAAAGAGAGCGAGAGAGAGAGAGAGAGAGAGAGAGAGAGAGATTGTTTACAACGAAGTCATCACGAATCCGTGTGTGAATGACTTTGTGTCATTCACATATCTGCATTATTTTTTTTCTTTAAAAATTATTATCAGTTACTTTTTTTTTTATCTTGTTCTACACTGCATCGCTGAAAACCACAAATGCCGTGGACATTGTTCCCACAGTTATTTGACAATGGTGAATCAAGAAAAGTCAAAAGTATTCAGTTATGTACATCGACTTTGTGCGGCACCCTCACGCACAAACAGGATTGATTAACGACAAAAAGAATGTATATATATATATATGTGTGTGTGTGTGTGTGTGTGTGTGTGTGTGTGTGTACGAAATTATTCTGAATTTTTGCCTACATTTATGGCCGTCTCTTCTGCTCAACCCAGCAAAAGTTCACATCGAAACTGTGTACATCATAACCATCATCATAACCATCATCATCATCATCGCCATAACGACAAGCATAATCATATGAAAATAATAAATAAAATGTGAAAAATGTCACTGTACATTTTTTTTTTCCTGTACATCAGAGCACTCCATGGACATTACCCCCAGACCTTAAACATTCCGACACAAAAACAGTTTCTGCAAACCACACTTGACACAAGAAGCCAAATTTATGGGGGGTGGGGGGGGAGGGGGGGGGGGGGGGGGGGGGAGAATTGGAAAAAAAAAGAAGAAAAAGCTGCAAGTGTCAACGACGTCCAACTAACCCTGGCTGCCACACAGAAGCGTCATCACACTGTTTTACAACACATCAAACACAATATACCCGTGGCACGTGCCGCACGATGCACGCTGTCAAGCCCAAAGTCTGCCGACCCGCAGGGACCAAACGTCAACCCCCACACCATACACAGAGCATCTGTCCGTGTGTCTGTGTGTCTTGTCTGTTTGGACACACAGTGGTGTCGTCCTCACAATGAAGGCCTGGTGGTTACTCTGGGTCAAGTAATATACAGCACTGGCATTCAGTTTTCAGAGACATTTCAGTTTGGAAACATTCGATACTCGTTTTTCGTTCATGATACGAATGACTAGAGAGACAGAGAGAGAGAGAGAGAGAGAGAGAGAGAGAGACAGATATATATATATACAGAGAGACAGACAGACAGACAGAGACGGAGACACTCACATACACACACAGAGAGAGACACAGAGACAGACAGAGAGAGAGAGAGAGACAGAGGAGAGAGAGAGAGAGACAGAGAGATTGTCATAAAAAACTGAAACAAAGAGATGAGGCAGAGTGAGAGAACAGACAGTGGGGGTGTGTGTGTGGAGGGGGAACAGAAATGGAGAGAGAAGGGGGGAGAGGGAGGGAGGCAGAAACGAGGGAGTGAAAGAGGGGGGGGGGGGGGGACAGAGAGAGAAGGGGGGAGAGGGAGGGAGGCAGAACGAGGGAGTGAAAGAGGGGGGGGGGGACAGAGAGAGAAGGGGGGAGAGGGAGGGAGACAGAACGAGGGAGTGAAAGAGGGGGGGGGGGGGACAGAGAGAGAAGGGGGGGAGAGGGAGGGAGGCAGAACGAGGGAGTGAAAGATGGGGTGGGGGGGACAGAGAGAAGGGGGGAGAGGGAGGGAGACAGAACGAGGGAGTGAAAGAGGGGGGGGGGACAGAGAGAGAAGGGGGGAGAGGGAGGGAGGCAGAACGAGGGAGTGAAAGAGGGGGGGGGGACAGAGAGAGAAGGGGGGAGAGGGAGGGAGGCAGAACGAGGGGAGTGAAAGAGGGGGGGGGGGACAGAGAGAGAAGGGGGGAGAGGGAGGGAGGCAGAACGAGGGAGTGAAAGATGGGGTGGGGAACAGAGAGAAGGAGGGAGAGGGAGGGAGACAGAAGGAGGGAATGAAAGAGGGGGGGGGGGGGGACAGAGAGAGAAGGGGGGAGAGGGAGGGAGGCAGAACGAGGGAGTGAAAGATGGGGTGGGGGGGACAGAGAGAAGGGGGGAGAGGGAGGGAGACAGAACGAGGGAGTGAAAGATGGGGTGGGGAACAGAGAGAAGGAGGGAGAGGGAGGGAGACAGAAGGAGGGAATGAAAGAGGGGGGGGGGGGGACAGAGAGAGAAGGGGGGAGAGGGAGGGAGGCAGAACGAGGGAGTGAAAGAGGGAGTGGGGGGGACAGAGAGAGAAGGGGGGAGAGGGAGGGAGGCAGAACGAGGGAGTGAAAGAGGGGGGGGGGGACAGAGAGAGAAGGGGGGAGAGGGAGGGAGGCAGAACGAGGGAGTGAAAGAGGGGGGGGGGGACAGAGAGAGAAGGGGGGGAGAGGGAGGGAGGCAGAACGAGGGACTGAAAGAGGGGGGGTGGGGAACAGAGAGAAGGAGGGAGAGGGAGGGAGACAGAAGGAGGGAATGAAGAGGGGGGGGGGGGGGACAGAGAGAGAAGGGGGGAGAGGGAGGGAGACAGAAGGAGGGAATGAAAGAGGGGGGTGGGGAACAGAGAGAGAAGGGGGGAGAGGGAGGGAGGCAGAACGAGGGAGTGAAAGAGGGGGGGGGGGGACAGAGAGAGAAGGGGGGAGAGGGAGGGAGGCAGAACGAGGGACTGAAAGAGGGGGGTGGGGGCGAGGCACCGGAAGCTGACAGGCATATAAACATTTAGAATTGCAATAATAATAAACGTGACTCTTCAACACTTTGTAAATGCTGCTCTCTGTATTTTCTTAACGCACGACATGGCAGCTATTTTCAAAACAGCTTCATTCAAAATTCTGATTATCATTACAGGTGGATATTGTTAGGTATCCCCATGAGTCAAAAATGTAAAAAGAACACTCGTCATGCCCCGGTTGCCATGGAAACGATTCAAAATGGCTGACAAACAAAAAACAAAATCAAAGCTCTATAACTACAAAACTATTATAGGTATTTCAGGGATTTTTTGTTTTTGATTTGTTATTACCTGAACTCACTTTCTATGGTAGGATATTCGAGTCAAAGTGAAAGTGTTTTTTTTTTTTTGTCATAGCCGTTTATTTTATTTTTTTTTTAATCAAGAACTGAAAGTGTCATTTCTTTTTTTTTTTTAAAATGGTGAAAAATTCAATATTTTAGATATAAACGTAGAAAGTGAGTTCAGGTAATAAAATCAAAAACAAAAAGAAAAACGGGCGTACCTATGATAGTTTTGTAGTTATATAGCTTTAAATATTTTTGTTTGTCGGCCATTTTGGATCTTTTCCATGGCAACCGGTGCATGAAGAGTATTACTGTTTACATTTTTGTGAATCCTGGATGACACCTGACAATATCCACCTGTAATAATAATCAGAATTTAGAATAAAACTTTTTAAAATAGCTGCCATGTCTGGCCTTAAAAAAATGGTGGTGCAGATTTTTGAGAATCACCCAAGTTTTCGAGTATGGGCGTTTGCTGTATTTGTGTGTGAGAGCGTGAGACAGACAGTCAGAGAGAGAGATGGAGAGAGAGAGAGAGGGAGAGAGAGAGAGGGGGATTGAGAGAGAGAGAGAGGGAGGGAGAGAAAGAGAGGGAGAGAGTGAGAGGGAGAAAGAGTGAGTGAGAGAGAGAGAGAGAGGGAGAGAAAGAGGAAGAGAGGGAGGGAGAGAAAGGGAGAGAGAGTGAGAGTGAGTGAGTGAGTGACCGGAAGAGAGGGAGGGAGAGAGAGGGGGAGAGGAAGAGAGAGAGGGGGAGAGAGAGGAAGAGAGAGAGAGGGGGAGAGAGAGGAAGAGAGAGAGAGGGGGAGAGAGTGAGAGAGAGTGAGAGAGTGGAGGGAGAGAGGAAGAGAGAGAGGGGGAGAGAGGAAGAGGAGAGAGGGGGGGAGAGAGTGAGAGAGAGGGAGAGAGTGAGAGAGGGGGAGAGGAAGAGAGAGAGAGGGGGAAGAGAGAGGAAGAGAGAGAGGGTGGAGAGAGAGGAAGAGAGAGGGGGAGAGAGAGTGAGAGAGAGGAGTGAGTGAGAGAGGGAGAGAGAGGAAGAGAGAGGGGGAGATAGAATGAGTGAGAGAGAGAGGGAGAAAGAGAGGGAGAGACTGAGTGAGAGAGAGGGGGAGAGAGAGAGTGAGAGAGGGGAGAGAGTGAGGGGGTAGAGAATGAGAGAGAGAGGGAGAGACTGAGTGAGAGAGGAAGAGAGGGAGGGAGAGAGAGTGAGTGAGAGAGAGAGAGAGAGGGAGAGAGAGATGGGGGGCGGGGGGCGGAGGATAATGTAGATGTCCATTCAGCAACTAGGCCAGGACCTCAGTGTCATTGTTGGTGTGACCCAGAACACTAAACAGGTGGAAGCTCTCATAGTACCGGTGACCCCCAAGCACGGATGACACGTTCACTTTGCTCCCCTCCTCCACCAGCACCCTGTCCCCTCTCCTCCTCCTCCTCAGCCTCCTCCTCCTCTTCCTCAGCCTCCTCCGCCTTTTCTTCTTCTCCTCCTCCGGCTTCTTCGCTTCCTCTTCCGTCATCCTCCCCCTGGCCTGTGCAATGCTCTGGGTTTTCTGCGGCGGCCAGATGTGGATGGTGTCTTTGAGGCGAAACTCGGCCAAGTGACTCTGGGGGAGGTCCTTGTGTAAGGCCCCTTCCGCGCTGGACGTGTTGGAAGACGTGGAGTTGCTGTCCGCCATGACCCTGGCTTGGTGTTCCCCGCGACCTTGACCCCAGCTGTGTTGGAGGACGCTGCTGTTCTTCCGTCCTCTGCGTGTTCGGTATCTGCGGCTTCTCTTCCGGTTCCGCCTTCGTCGGCGTCTGTACCTCTTCCTGTTGACGCCTCGGTGTGCCTTCCTGTAGTGACGCCGGGAGGGGAATCTCCGGATGGCTTCGTTGGCGTCCGGAGCGTAGCTGGACCTCAGGGATGACGTCAGTCCCGCTCTGACGTCAGCTGGGTGGGAGGCGGGGCGTGGCGGGGTGTTGGCGAGGAGCGGTCCTCTGCTGAGCAGACTCAGCACCCTGTGGGGGGGTTCTGGGACGGGGACCTCTCCTCGGGGTGCTCGCCACCGGCGTCTTCATCATCTGCTCGGCGATTCCCTCCAGGTTGGCGTTGTCCGTCAGCCGTCGGGTTTTGTCGGAGAAGTTCGTTAAACGCCTGTCGGGAAAGTCCGTCAGTTTTCGGGTCCTTTCGGCGGCGGCCAAGTGGGGCATCTTCATGGGAAGGTTGTAAAAAGCGCGCTGGTTGGGCTGTTCTGTGTGTAGCGCCGCGGGGTGGTTGCCATGGTTACTGTGATGGTGATACCGGGGTTGGGGTTTTCTGAGGATCCGAGGATGGTTGTCAGGTGTTTGTAGCGGTTGTCTGAAGGTGCTCATTTCTGCCCACCTGTAGTTATTGTCGCTTCTTCCAATCGTGCCCTGTTCACTCACAGACTGTGCCGTGGTTGAACTGGCAGGTGTGAGGATGTATGGCACCCCGTAAATGTCAAAAGGCGATTCGTCATAGCTGTTCACAACACTTTGCTCCACCTGCGATTTCGTATGTGCAGGTTGAGCCTGCAAGTTGATGGGACCAACGTCACTGTCACTGTTGCTGTTCTTCACGTTGTGGTCGTAAAGACTCGTTTGGAACGGTTTCGTCGCTTCTGTAATGTGGGGCATTTTCTGAGACCCCGTGACCCAAGTCCATGTTTCCGCTGGTGGTGTCCTGTCCCTTGCTGGGTTCACTGGCGTCGGGAGTCTGACTGTCAGGATGACGTGGATCTAAGTGACGCAGTTTCTCCGGGACGGACTGTCTCGTGCTCATGGCGTCAAAGGCGACGTCATCGTCTTCTTCTATTCCAACCACGCAGATCCTTTCACATTCTTCCCTGGAACATGAAGTACATGGCTGGTTGATTTCATCCTTTCAACTACAACTACAACTAGAACTACTGCTACTACTACAGTACATGACTGATTTCATCCTTTCAACTACAACTAAAACTACAACAACTACACAGTATATGGCTGGTTGATTTCATCCTTTCAACTACAACTACAACTACACTACAGTACATGGCTGATTGATTTCATCCTTTCAACTACAACTACAACTACAGTACATGGCTGGTTGATTTCATCCTTTCAACTACAACTACAACAACTACAGTACATGGCTGATTGATTTCATCCTTTCAACTACAACTACAACTACAGTACATGGCTGGTTGATTTCATCCTTTCAACTACAACTACAACTACAACAACTACAGTACATGGCTGGTTGATTTCATCCTTTCAACTACAACTACAACAACTACAGTACATGGCTGGTTGATTTCATCCTTTCAACTACAACTACAACAACTACAATACATGACTGATTGATTTCATCCTTTCAACTACAACTACAACTACTGCTACTACTACAGTACATGACTGATTGATTTCATCCTTTCAACTACAACTACAGTACATGGCTGACTGATTTCATCCTTTCAACTACAACTACAACAACTACAGTACATGGCTGACTGATTTCATCCTTTCAACTACAACTACAACTATAACAACTACAGTACATGGCTGATTGATTTCATCCTTTCAACTACAACTACAGTACATGGCTGACTGATTTCATCCTTTCAACTACAACTACAACAACTACAGTACATGGCTGACTGATTTCATCCTTTCAACTACAACTACAACTACAACAACTACAGTACATGGCTGGTTGATTTCATCCTTTCAACTACAACTACAACTACAGTACATGGCTGGTTGATTTCATCCTTTCAACTACAACTACAACTACAACAACTACAGTACATGGCTGATTGATTTCATCCTTTCAACTACAACTACAACAACTACAGTACATGGCTGGTTGATTTCATCCTTTCAACTACAACTACAACTACAACAACTACAGTACATGGCTGGTTGATTTCATCCTTTCAACTACAACTTCAGCACATGGCTGGTTGATTTCATCCTTTCAACTACAACTTCAGTACATGGCTGGTTGATTTCATCCTTTCAACTACAACTACAGTACATGACTGATTGATTTCATCCTTTCAACTACAACTACAACTACAGTACATGGCTGGTTGATTTCATCCTTTCAACTACAACTACAGTACATGACTGATTGATTTCATCCTTTCAACTACAACTACAACAAGTACAGTACATGACTGATTGATTTCATCCTTTCAACTACAACTACAGTACATGACTGATTGATTTCATCCTTTCAACTACAACTACAACAACTACAGTACATGACTGACTGATTTCATCCTTTCAACTACAACTACAACTACAGAACATGACTGATTGATTTCATCCTTTCAACTACAACTACAACTACAGTACATGGCTGGTTGATTTCATCCTTTCAACTACAACTACAACTACAACAACTACAGTACATGGCTGATTGATTTCATCCTTTCAACTACAACTACAACTACAACAACTACAGTACATGGCTGACTGATTTCATCCTTTCAACTACAACTACAACTACAACAACTACAGTACATGGCTGGTTGATTTCATCCTTTCAACTACAACTACAACAACTACAGTACATGACTGATTGATTTCATCCTTTCAACTACAACTACAACAACTACAGTACATGACTGATTGATTTCATCCTTTCAACTACAACTACAGTACATGACTGATTGATTTCATCCTTTCAACTACAACTACAACAACTACAGTACATGACTGACTGATTTCATCCTTTCAACTACAACTACAACTACAGAACATGACTGATTGATTTCATCCTTTCAACTACAACTACAACTACAGTACATGGCTGGTTGATTTCATCCTTTCAACTACAACTACAACTACAACAACTACAGTACATGGCTGATTGATTTCATCCTTTCAACTACAACTACAACTACAACAACTACAGTACATGGCTGATTGATTTCATCCTTTCAACTACAACTACAACTACAACAACTACAGTACATGGCTGGTTGATTTCATCCTTTCAACTACAACTACAACAACTACAGTACATGACTGATTGATTTCATCCTTTCAACTACAACTACAACTACAACAACTACAGTACATGACTGATTGATTTCATCCTTTCAACTACAACTACAACTACAACAACTACAGTACATGACTGATTGATTTCATCCTTTCAACGACAACTACAACAGCTACAGTACATGACTGGTTGATTTCATCCTTTCAACTACAACTTCAACAACTACAATACATGACTGATTGATTTCATCCTTTCAACTACAACTACAACTACTGCTACTACTACAGTACATGACTGATTGATTTCATCTTTTCAACTACAACTACAGTACATGGCTGGTTGATTTCATCCTTTCAATTACAACTACAACTACTACAGTACATGACTGATTTCATCCTTTCAACTACAACTACAGTACATGGCTGACTGATTTCATCCTTTCAACTCCAACTACAACTACAACAACTACAGTACATGGCTGACTGATTTCATCCTTTCAACTACAACTACAACTATAACAACTACAGTACATGGCTGATTGATTTCATCCTTTCAACTACAACTACAACTACAGTACATGGCTGGTTGATTTCATCCTTTCAACTACAACTACAACTACAACAACTACAGTACATGGCTGATTGATTTCATCCTTTCAACTACAACTACAACTACAACAACTACAGTACATGGCTGACTGATTTCATCCTTTCAACTACAACTACAACTACAACAACTACAGTACATGGCTGGTTGATTTCATCCTTTCAACTACAACTACAGTACATGGCTGGTTGATTTCATCCTTTCAACTACAACTACAGTACATGACTGGTTGATTTCATCCTTTCAACTACAACTACAGTACATGACTGATTGATTTCATCCTTTCAACTACAACTACAACAACTACAGTACATGACTGATTGATTTCATCCTTTCAACTACAACTACAACTACAGTACATGACTGATTGATTTCATCCTTTCAACTACAACTACAACTACAGTACATGGCTGGTTGATTTCATCCTTTCAACTACAACTACAACAACTACAGTACATGGCTGATTGATTTCATCCTTTCAACTACAACTACAACTACAACAACTACAGTACATGGCTGATTGATTTCATCCTTTCAACTACAACTACAACTACAACAACTACAGTACATGGCTGGTTGATTTCATCCTTTCAACTACAACTACAGCACATGGCTGGTTGATTTCATCCTTTCAACTACAACTACAGTACATGACTGGTTGATTTCATCCTTTCAACTACAACTACAGTACATGACTGATTGATTTCATCCTTTCAACTACAACTACAACAACTACAGTACATGACTGACTGATTTCATCCTTTCAACTACAACTACAGTACATGGCTGGTTGATTTCATCCTTTCAACTACAACTACAACTACAGTACATGGCTGGTTGATTTCATCCTTTCAACTACAACTACAGTACATGGCTGGTTGATTTCATCCTTTCAACTACAACTACAACTACAGTACATGGCTGGTTGATTTCATCCTTTCAACTACAACTACAGTACATGACTGGTTGATTTCATCCTTTCAACTACAACTACAACTACAGTACATGACTGATTGATTTCATCCTTTCAACGACAACTACAACAACTACAGTACATGACTGACTGATTTCATCCTTTCAACTACAACTACAACTACAGTACATGGCTGATTGATTTCATCCTTTCAACTACAACTACAACTACAGTACATGGCTGGTTGATTTCATCCTTTCAACTACAACTACAACTACAACAACTACAGTACATGGCTGGTTGATTTCATCCTTTCAACTACAACTACAACAACTACAGTACATGGCTGATTGATTTCATCCTTTCAACTACAACTACAACTACAGTACATGGCTGATTGATTTCATCCTTTCAACTACAACTACAGTACATGGCTGGTTGATTTCATCCTTTCAACTACAACTACAGTACATGACTGATTGATTTCATCCTTTCAACTACAACTACAACTACAACAACTACAGTACATGGCTGGTTGATTTCATCCTTTCAACTACAACTACAACTACTACAGTACATGGCTGGTTGATTTCATCCTTTCAACTACAACTACAACAACTACAGTACATGACTGATTGATTTCATCCTTTCAACTACAACTACAACTACAACAACTACAGTACATGGCTGATTGATTTCATCCTTTCAACTACAACTACAACTACAACAACTACAGTACATGACTGATTGATTTCATCCTTTCAACGACAACTACAACAACTACAGTACATGACTGGTTGATTTCATCCTTTCAACTACAACTTCAACAACTACAATACATGACTGATTGATTTCATCCTTTCAACTACAACTACAACTACTGCTACTACTACAGTACATGACTGATTGATTTCATCTTTTCAACTACAACTACAGTACATGGCTGGTTGATTTCATCCTTTCAACTACAACTACAACAACTACAGTACATGGCTGGTTGATTTCATCCTTTCAACTACAACTACAACAACTACAGTACATGGCTGGTTGATTTCATCCTTTCAACTACAACTACAGTACATGGCTGACTGATTTCATCCTTTCAACTCCAACTACAACTACAACAACTACAGTACATGGCTGACTGATTTCATCCTTTCAACTACAACTACAACTATAACAACTACAGTACATGGCTGATTGATTTCATCCTTTCAACTACAACTACAACAACTACAGTACATGGCTGGTTGATTTCATCCTTTCAACTACAACTACAACTACAACAACTACAGTACATGGCTGATTGATTTCATCCTTTCAACTACAACTACAACTACAACAACTACAGTACATGGCTGACTGATTTCATCCTTTCAACTACAACTACAACTACAACAACTACAGTACATGGCTGGTTGATTTCATCCTTTCAACTACAACTACAGTACATGGCTGGTTGATTTCATCCTTTCAACTACAACTACAGTACATGACTGGTTGATTTCATCCTTTCAACTACAACTACAGTACATGACTGATTGATTTCATCCTTTCAACTACAACTACAACAACTACAGTACATGACTGACTGATTTCATCCTTTCAACTACAACTACAACTACAGTACATGACTGATTGATTTCATCCTTTCAACTACAACTACAACTACAGTACATGGCTGGTTGATTTCATCCTTTCAACTACAACTACAACTACAACAACTACAGTACATGGCTGATTGATTTCATCCTTTCAACTACAACTACAACTACAACAACTACAGTACATGGCTGACTGATTTCATCCTTTCAACTACAACTACAACTGCAACAACTACAGTACATGGCTGGTTGATTTCATCCTTTCAACTACAACTACAGTACATGGCTGGTTGATTTCATCCTTTCAACTACAACTACAGTACATGACTGGTTGATTTCATCCTTTCAACTACAACTACAGTACATGACTGATTGATTTCATCCTTTCAACTACAACTACAACAACTACAGTACATGACTGACTGATTTCATCCTTTCAACTACAACTACAGTACATGGCTGGTTGATTTCATCCTTTCAACTACAACTACAACTACAGTACATGGCTGGTTGATTTCATCCTTTCAACTACAACTACAACTACAGTACATGGCTGGTTGATTTCATCCTTTCAACTACAACTACAACTACAGTACATGGCTGGTTGATTTCATCCTTTCAACTACAACTACAGTACATGACTGGTTGATTTCATCCTTTCAACTACAACTACAACTACAGTACATGACTGATTGATTTCATCCTTTCAACGACAACTACAACAACTACAGTACATGACTGACTGATTTCATCCTTTCAACTACAACTACAACTACAGTACATGACTGATTGATTTCATCCTTTCAACTACAACTACAACTACAGTACATGGCTGGTTGATTTCATCCTTTCAACTACAACTACAACTACAACAACTACAGTACATGGCTGGTTGATTTCATCCTTTCAACTGCAACTGCAACTACAGTACATGGCTGATTGATTTCATCCTTTCAACTACAACTACAACTACAGTACATGACTGATTGATTTCATCCTTTCAACTACAACTACAGTACATGGCTGGTTGATTTCATCCTTTCAACTACAACTACAGTACATGACTGATTGATTTCATCCTTTCAACTACAACTACAACTACAACAACGACAGTACATGGCTGGTTGATTTCATCCTTTCAACTACAACTACAACTACAACAACTACAGTACATGGCTGATTGATTTCATCCTTTCAACGACAACTACAACTACAGTACATGACTGATTGATTTCATCCTTTCAACTACAACTACAACTACAGTACATGGCCGATTGATTTCATCCTTTCAACTACAACTACAACTACAGTACATGACTGATTGATTTCATCCTTTCAACTACAACTACAACTGCTACAGTACATGGCTGGTTGATTTCATCCTTTCAACTACAACTACAACAACTACAGTACATGGCTGATTGATTTCATCCTTTCAACTACAACTACAGTACATGGCTGGTGGATTTCATCCTTTCAACTACAACTACAGTACATGGCTGGTTGATTTCATCCTTTCAACTACAACTACAACAACTACAGTACATGGCTGATTGATTTCATCCTTTCAACTACAACTACAGTACATGGCTGATTGATTTCATCCTTTCAACTACAACTACAGTACATGACTGATTGATTTCATCCTTTCAACTACAACAACTACAGTACACTACACTACACTACACTATCCCTTGACCCGTGGGTGGGTCGTTGGGGCACCATGGATGACTGCCTGGTCAGCTCGCGCCACCTGCTTCGGTCCTCAGCGGCCCTTTGAGTTGTGGCAAATGGCAGGCCCGTCCACTCTTTGATGTTGTCCTCCCACCGCTTTCTCTGTCTGCCTCTCTTCCTCCTTCCTTGTACGGTAGCCTGCAGGATGGTCTTGGCTAGGCCGTCTGATCGTGTGACGTGTCCATACCAGCGGAGCTTGCCTTCCTTCACTGTGGTTAGCAGGTCTTTGAATGGGCCAATGGCGTTTTGGACTCTTCTTTTCACTTCCTCATTTGTGATGTGGTCTTTGTATGTAATGTTCAGGATCTTGCGGAAGCATCTCATTTCCAGGGCCTGGATTCTTCTCTGGAGTTCTGCAGTGAGGGTCCAGGATTCGCAAGCGTATAGAAATATTGAGAAGATGAGGGAGCGCATTAGTCTGATTTTGGACGAGAGGGAGATCTTTTTGTCCTTCCATATAGTCTTCAATCGACTCAGTGCGGCAGTAGTCTGCGCGATTCTGGACAGGACCTCTGGTTTCGAACCCTCGTCTGACACAATGGCACCCAAGTATTTGAAGGAGGAGACTTCTTCCAGTTTTTCACCGTTTACGTGCAAGTTGGACGTTACGCCTTGGCTGTTGTTGGTCATAACCTTGGTCTTCTCGGCACTGATCTCCATGCCGTAGGCTGATGATGTCTTGTCAAGTTTGTGCACGAGTTCTTCGAGTTCTTTCTCTTCTCCTGCCAGGCCATCAATGTCATCGGCAAAGCGCAGGTTGGTGATGACTCTGCCTCCAATGCTGACAGTTTCCACATGATCTTCCAGGGCGTCAGTCATGATCCTTTCAAGAAAGAGGTTGAAGAGAGTGGGAGAGAGTAGACAGCCCTGTCTGACTCCGACCGTGGTTCTAAACCAGTTACCCGTGCTACCATTGAAGAGGACTGCACTGGTTGCTCTTTCGTATAGGTTCTGTATGGCTTGGATGATGTCTTCACTGATGTTGAATTTGTGCATGGTGGCCCATAAGGCAGCGTGCCATACCCTGTCGAACGCCTTCTTGAAGTCAATGAAGACGTGGTAGAGGTCTCTTTGGTGCTGGAGATACTTCTCGCACAGCAAGCGCAGGTTGAAGATTTGTTCTGTTGTGCTTCTCCCTGCTCTGAAGCCGGCCTGCTCTTCGGCGATGATCATTTCTGCTTGCGGCTTCAGTCGGTTGAGAAGGACCTTTAGCATGACCTTGCTGGGGTGGCTGATTAGGCTGATAGTGCGGTAGTTTTTGCACTGTTGTAGATTGCCCTTCTTGGGGATTGTGATGACCAATGATTGTGTCCAGGTGGTTGGCCACTCTCCCGTCTGCAGGATCTTATTACAGATGGTGGTGAGGGCATCAATCACCGCTTCGCCTCCAGCTTGAATCAGTTCGGCGGGAATGTTGTCGACGCCAGCTGACTTCCCTGCTTTCAGTGTCTTCACTGCTGCCTCTACTTCTTCCCGAAGAATTGGCTGGCTGTCGTTGTTGGTTGATGGGGGACAGTTCAGAACTGAAGTGTCACCTTTGGTGTCATGGTTGTACAACTCGGAGCAATATTCAGTCCAGCGCTGTATGATGTCTTTTTCTTCAATGAGGCATTTCCCTGATTTGTCCTGGATGGTGCTGCCTCGTCCTTGCTTGGTTGTTGTCAAGTTTTTGACAGTTGCGTACG
>NC_134890.1:37500-40000 GCF_041734735.1 Babylonia areolata
AGGAGGAAAAGCAGTACAAGAAGAAGAGGGGGAGGAGCAGAAGGAGGAGGAGGAGGGGAGAGGGAAAAGAAGAGGAAGAAGAGATTGCATGCTAAAATAGCGTAGAAACAACTCTTTTGTTGCCAAGTGCCAAGAGGAGAAGAAGGAGGAGGAGGAGGAGGAGGAGGAGGAGAAAAAGAAGGAAGATGAAGAGAAGTACCAGAAGGAGGAAGAGAAGAAGAAGAAATAATAGAATGTTACTAAGTGGGTGAGGAGACAGACAAGATAATGGAAGAAATATTTTTGCGAGTTCAGTCTTCAGTCTCTCACTCTCTCAGTAAACAAAGAAACAGACACAAGGAATTTTTCCCTGAGCCAATTATAATTATTAAAACCAAGAGAAAAAAAATCTTTCATTCACGCTCTCTTCATCCTGAAAAAAAAATCTTAAGAAACACAGGAACAAATGTCTTGACTATCACAAGTCAACTTTCTTTGCAAAACCTGATGATCCAGTCCCAGGATCGCCTCAGTCCTAGGCCGGACAGCAGCCTACTCACAGTAGTGTCCACCCCACTCACTCGTGGGAAAACTCGGGCACCTCCTCAGTGAACATCCCAGTTCAAGGTCCCTCCACTCCGTGGCCAGTCAACATGGAGCCCTGACAACACTTTTTCCAGTTCTTAGCTCTCGGCACACTCCATTTGAATTATTCCTTCTAGCTAATTCTCAATGTTCCCTTATTTTATTTTATTATATTTGTTATCCTTTCACACCACTCATGCATTCATACAATTTTCCAATTAACAATACAATATTCATTCATGAGTCACTACGTCTTATAAATTACACAAACACACAAAAAAGTATTAATTTATCAAAAAGCAAACATTTCAAAACTAACAGCAAAAACTACTATATTATCAAACTATTCAATCATTAGTTACATTTCGAATAAACAATAAAAAAATTTTCCCACCTGATGTTCGGAACATTCAAGGCACACAGACCACATCACCCGAGCTCTGATGCATTCAGACTGACGTTACAGCACATACATATACGCACACACACACACATGAACATGCACAGCTCACGATTCACCCACACTTACCACGTGCAAAACATTTTCACATTCATGCAAGTATTCGAAATGTACAAATAATATTCCCCGTTCTTCTTCTGGCCACAGGCATTCGTAACTCACTCTGTCACATAGAAGAAGAAGAAGAAGAAGAAGCAGGAGGAAGAGGAGAAGAAGAAGTAATAGAAGCAGGAGAAGAAGAAGGAGGAAGAGGAGAAGAAGAAGAAGAAGAAGCAGGAGGAAGAGAAGAAGAAGAAGAAGACGGAGGAGGAGGATGAGAAGTCGAATGGTTAAAGCGTTGGACTTTCAATCTGAGGGTCCTGGGTTCGAATCTCGGTGACGGCACCTGGTGGGTAAAGGGTGGAGATTTTTCCGATCTCCCAGGTCAACATATGTGCAGACCTGCCAGTGCCTGAACCCCCTTCGTGTGTATACGCACGCAGAAGATCAAACACGCACGCTAAAGATCCTGTAATCCATGTCAGCGTTCGGTGGGTTATGGAAACAAGAACATACCCAGCATGCACACCCCCGAAAACGGAGTATGGCTGCCAACATGGCGGGGTAAATAAACAAATGTTACATGTCTGTCTGAGTGTGTATGTGCGCATGCCAGAAATCTGATTGAATGACATAGGAAACGAATGATGAGCGCCCAGTGGCAGCCGTCAGTCGGCTCTGCCCAGGTAGGCAGCCTGTTGTGCAAATGACCCCGTGTTTGTAAAACGCTAAGGGCTTGGTCTCTGACCGAGGATAGGCGCTATATAAGTATCCATAACAATCAATCAAAAAAGAAAAAAGAAGAAAAAGAAAGAGAAGATGCAGAAGATGCAGGCTAGTACAACGCAGTGACCCCATCTCAGATGGGACTTAACGCGCTTTATAATATGTAGGTTTTAGAATACATGACATAGAAGCATGTAAAATAAAACACACCAAATTATCATTAAAAACAACCTTGGTCGTCACATGTTCGTATTTTAACCTCTTGACGGCTGTGCCCTGCTGAAATGACAGACCAGTGTACCATGAAATTGTAGTAGAAATTTTGTATGTGCGTTTTACTGTGAATGCTTGCTTGTGTGAACATGCACGCGTGTGTGTGTGTGTGGATGTGCACATATTCGCCGAACGTGGATAATTTTTTGTTCTGATTAATTTGCTTTTTATGCATCTTTCATTTTGAAAACATTTAATATACTTTCTCATATGTTTTTTTTTTAATTTTTCATTTGTTTACTTTTTCCTCTTTTTTTTCTTTTTCTTTTTTCCTTTTTTTCTTTTTTATTTATTTATTTATTTTTTTTTTTTAATGTTTTTAACATACCTATGGAAGGCTCTCAAAGCCCTGACAACCGCGTTGGGTTTGCGCAGAGGGCTAGGCATCTGTTCTTTATATATCTATATATATCTAAAGCAGATGCGGGGTAGCGTGTA
>NC_134890.1:45000-50000 GCF_041734735.1 Babylonia areolata
AGGACTCCCTGACAGCGGGGAGAAGGGAGAGGACTCCATGACAGCGGGGAGAAGGGAGAGGACTCCATGACAGCGGGGAGAGAAAAAGTGGGGAGAAGGGAGAGGACTCCCTGACAGCGGGGAGAGAGAAAGTGGGGAGAAGGGAGAGGACTCCATGACAGCGGGGAGAGAGAAAGTGGGGAGAAGGGAGAGGACTCCATGACAGCGGGGAGAGAGAAAGTGGGGAGAAGGGAGAGGACTCCATGACAGCGGGGAGAGAGAAAGTGGGGAGAAGGGAGAGGACTCCCTGACAGCGGGGAGAGAGAAAGCTGGGAGAAGGGAGAGGACTCCATGACAGCGGGGAGAGAGAAAGCTGGGAGAAGGGAGAGGACTCCATGACAGCGGGGAGAGAGAAAGTGGGGAGAAGGGAGAGGACTCCATGACAGCGGGGAGAGAGAAAGCTGGGAGAAGGGAGAGGACTCCATGACAGCGGGGAGAGAGAAAGTGGGGAGAAGGGAGAGGACTCCATGACAGCGGGGAGAGAAGAAAATGATGACGGAGAAGAAGAAGAACAAGAAGAAGAAGATGATGATGATGATGATGATGAAGTAGTAGCAATAGTAGAAGAAGAAGGTGATGATGATGATGATGATGATGATGATGATGATGATGATGAAGAAGATGATGATGATGATGATGATGATGATGATGAAGTAGTAGCAATAGTAGAAGAAGAAGGTGATGATGATGATGATGATGAAGAAGAAGAAGAAGAAGAAGAAGAAGAAGAAGAAGAAGAAGAAGATGATGATGATGATGATGATGATGATGATGATGAAGAAGAAGAAGAAGAAGAAGATGAAGAAGATGATGAAGAAGATGATGATGATGATGTTGATGATGAAAAAGAAGAAGAAGCAGATGATGATGATGATGAAGAAGATGATGATGATGATGTTGACACGAAAGGACGGGGGAGGGGAAGGACACATTACCAAGGCCACGTCAGCTATCATTGGCAGGGCACAGACAGCCTCCCCCCCCAACCTCCCTCCACTTACCCCCCACACACACACACACACACACCCTTCACTCCTCAACCCCTGCCATCTTTTCCCAAGCTCCCCACTCTCCCAGCAAAACAGCCCTGCAGCGGTTGATGGCGACACGACACGACACAACACAACACAACGCGACCAGTCACGACACAACACAACACAACGCGACCAGTCACGACACGACGCGACACAACGCGACCCGTCACGACACGACAAAAAAAGAAAAGAAAAGAAAAAAAAAGAGAGACAAGTCGACAAGTCCTGCCGCTGACACCTTGTCCAGCCACGTGTGTTGACAGCTCTCTGTGTGATGTGGACTGTGTGTGTGTGTGTGTGTGTGTGTGTGTGTGTGTGTATGTGCGTGCCTGTGTGTGTGCGCGCATGAGAGAGAGAGAGAGGGGGGTGGGTGGGAGGAAGATGTTGGAGGGGAGGATGGTAGTGGGGGGGGTGTGAAGAGAGGGATAGGGAGGGCAAAGAACTCGTGGAGAAAAAGAAGAAGAAAAAAAAAGGAGGAGGAGGAGGAGGAGGGAGGGAGGGGGGAGGGGAGAGAGGGAGGGAGGGAGGGAGGATGGGAGAAAGGGAGGGAGGGAGGGAGGATGGGAGGGAGGGAAAGCCACGTTCAAAATATTTGAACAGGGGAGAAAGAAACACAGACAGAGACTGAAAGAGAAGTCCGCGTCCAAAATATTTGAACAGGGAGAGAGAGAGAGAGGGAGAGAGAGAGAGAGAGAGAGAGAGAGAGACAGACAGACAGACAGACAGACACACAGACACACAGACAGACAGAGAGCTCGAATGTTTTATTGCGGGTAAGAATATTAGAGAGACAGACAGACAGACAGAGGGAAAGAAACAGAGACTGGGGTGGGAGAGAAAGAGAGACAGACAGACAGACAGAGACAGACAGAGAGACAGAGCAGACAGAGAGACGAGAGACAAAGACAGAGACAAAGAGAGAGAGAGAGACAGAGAGAATACAGAACAATTTTATTCAAAGATTACTATCGTAGGCATGGTCTTAACTCCCAGTCTGTCCCTGTCAATCTACATTCACCACGAACAGAAAGAGGGGATGGTCTGTTAAAGGCAGAGACACAGAGACACAGACACTTTGACACTTTGACATTCTATTGACATTGACAACAAAGTTCTAATGTCAATGGGGCTGCATGAAGTCGAAAGTATCACTGAATCAGACATACAACAAAACAAAACAAATGAATAAATGTACGATGAATTCAGTGACCTGAAACGTTCACCAAATGCACACGTACGCAATAATTAGAGTTCAGTATCTCTTCGCGTCAAGCGCACATATCGAAGTTCGAAATTCTACACAGTCATAGTACAGGCACACTTATAAAGAGTAGAAATATTGCTTTCCATTTTAGGTTCTTTGATGATCTCACAAAACATTTTGCTAGAACTAACCAGCCAGGTGCACTGATCGCATTAGACTTCTCAAAAGCCTTCAACACTTTCTCAAAGAATTATATAAAACAAGCACTTGGCATTTTTAATTTTGGTCCAAAATTCGCAAGTGTAATTGCAGCTGCAATGCGAAATACGGAAAGTTGTATACACAACTGCGGCTGGCTATCCGACTGGTTCCCAGCTGAAAGAGGAATAAGACAAGGATGTCCACTCAGTCCCCTCTTTTTTGTTATAGCTGTAGAAATCCTTGAATTCGAAACAAAGAAATTGACGGAATCAAACTCTCACATCAAAGCTTCGACGACAAAGACAGAGACACAGAGGCAGAGAGAGAGAGGACAGAGACAGAGACAGAGAGAGGGACAGAGACATGGACAGAGGACAGAGACAGGGACAGAGAGAGGGAGAGAGGACAGAGACAGGGACAGAGAGATGGACAGAGGACAGAGAGAGGGACAGAGACATGGACAGAGGACAGAGACAGGGACAGAGAGAGGGAGAGAGGGATTTGAACCCGGAGAAAACAAACAGACAGACGTGGTCCCGGCTGATCCACGGGGCTTCACTGCCAGGTGCACCGAACGGGGCAAAACATCACCCACCCACCCAACCACCCCTCCATCCCCCTTTTTTTGTTTGGATAACACTGGATCTGTTTGTTGGAAAACACAGAAGAGAATCTCTCTCCGTTTCTAAGAACCTGTTTGCCTGCCTGCCTGCCTACTTGCCTCTGAGGATTCCAGTGTGTGTGTGTGTGTGTGTGTGTGTGTGTGTGTGTGTGTGTGTGTGTGTGTGTGTGTGTGTGTGTGTTAATTCGTTACTTTAGACGAAAATCCACTCCCTTCCCCACCCCACCTATGCCCCATATTTTCACCACTTTCCCTGTTCCTCTCTCCGAAGTTTGCATGTTGGGGCTCCTATTTCAACTCTGACCTGTTTCAAACTAAGTTGATTGTCATATTACACGTTTTCAAATGAAACAGATGGAGGTGCAGATTTTGTAAATGAATGAGTTAAGTACTTTTTTTTCAGATGTTCACATTTACAGATATGCCTCAATGGAGGTAATTACATTGCTACAAAAGAAAGTCACTTTAAAGTAAATTTTGTTGTCAATAGCACCCAGGTGAGTGTGTGTGTGTGTGTGTGTGTGTGTGTGTGTGTGTGTGAAAGATAGAGACAAAGAGAGATAGAGGCAGATAGAAGGCGAAAGAGAGAGAGAGAAAGAAAGACAGACAGACAATCAGACAGCGAGTGAAATGGGAGGAAGATTGCTGATTGTCTGATTATCAATCTTTACGTAAGAAGGTGACAATGTTCAGCTAACGGGTTACCCGCCTTCGCAAACAGCGAAGAACAAAGAGAAATACAGCCGACACACGAGCAGAGACTGACATACAGTTGGGTCACAGTGAGAGCTGTCGGATCAATGGTTTCTCCAATGCACTGGGAATTCGTTTACACAGCTTAGTCTTTTGTCAAGGGCTGCGACTCTCGAACTAGGAGGCAAAATCGCGCTTACTGTAAGTGCTAAAACCCTGAGGCTGGGTGGCCTTTTAGGAACGCGCGCGCCCCTCTCCTACCCGTCACAGACCCCCTCCCAACCCCCCAGCAACCCCACTCCCTTCCCCCACCCCCTTCAGACTCTGTGTTCCCAGCAACATTTCCGTCACGTGAACTGAACATGGTGAGACAACACACATCTGTTCAACGTCACCGGGACCTTGTAGGCTTTAATACGTCACTTGTGATAACTCAAGACTAATTCTGATTCTGACAAAACCATCGCCATGCAACAAATCTCTGATATCCCCGTAGCTTCTTCATAATCCAGAAAACCGTCCTTTTAAAGGGTGTATTTTGAAGTGCAAGAACAGATTTCTTTTGTACTTCTAAGTTGTGTATTCGCTTTTCCCGAACAAAAGCAATGTAATCAAACCCATGAGTAGATGTCAAAAGAAAGGTATTGCGACCGACAGACTGACCTGTGAGCTCAGTCCTGTTTCAGCGTCTTGAATTCAGAGATCTATAAAGATAATAATGATAATGGTATTTATATAGCGCTGAATATTGTGCAGAGACAAATCAATGCACTTTCGCACAAGTCATTCACACGCATGCATAACTCTAAAACGAGAAAGTGAAGACAAGGAAGAGGCAGGGAAGGGAGGCTATTTCACCGGCAATTTTTGTGCACAGATGAAACGATTTTATCATCAGTAGATTTTTGTAACATTTTTTCAAAGTGGTTTTCGACTCTGTTTTCAACGTTATCTTTCTCGGTTCTGATGCGGATTCAGTCACTAAATTAACATGCCGCCATCTTATTTTTTTTCGTTTTTGGTCCCGCAAACCGTGAAAATGTTGACAAAAAAAAACAACATGGCGGCTTGAGACGACAGGTGTGGGTTTGGGTTCATGTTATGGGCCATTTGGCGTTCTTATTGTGTCTATTTCGTGATGACAAGGGCCGAACACACGCAGCATTTCATTTCTCACATGCCTCCATTGCAAAACACGCGACTGAAC
>NC_134890.1:67500-92500 GCF_041734735.1 Babylonia areolata
CTGCCTATCACTCTGTCTGTCTATCTGTCTGCCTGTCATTCCGTCTGTCTGTCTCTTTCTCGGTCTCTCTGAGAGCCGACAGGCGAGAGAGAAAAGGGGGTCAAAGGTCACAAAAGGACATGGTGACAGGAGAGGGGGGGGGTGGAGGGAGATGGGGGATGGTGGGGGTAGGGGGAGGGGAGGGACCTTTTACCTGGACGTTGACAAGCGGTTTTGGCAAGGCTCCCGGCGGTTGTGGGTCTGCAGGAATGGAGTTAATTACTGCCGGGAGAGAAGGCACATGCCTGGGGGAGGGGAGGGGGAGGGGGGTGGGGGAGGGGGGGGGGCGAGGGGGGGGCGTGGTGGTGGGGGGGGATTCAAGATTCAAGATGGTTTATTCAATTAAGGCCATAGCCCCATATGAATAGGGGGTAATAACAGTTTTACATGTGTCATTGCAATTGGTAATATAAACAATACAACGTCATTCACAACAAACTATCTGTGAATCTAAGAAATGAGTGTCTCTCTTAATTGCAGTGCTTTATAAAGATACATAGCAAAACTACGTATGGTGTTTTCATCGTTAGATGCCATTAATAAGCATAACCGAAACAAGCATGGATTTATATAATATTTGGGGGAAATAAATTGTATTCTTAAGTCAGTCAACACAGGGCATTTTAAAACAAAGTGAACTTCATCCTCTCTTGATTCTTTGCATAGTGGGCACAATTGTTCAGAATGACATGTTGCTTTGTAACGATATCTGTGTGTGTTTACTTCAGAGATTCCAAATCTAAATCTGGTCAATGTAAATCTGAGGTGTCTGTTGAAATCAAACAGAAGGTATCGCTTTACTATATGATCAGAGGTAAAATTTCGATAAATTTCAAATCTTTCACTCGTTTGAATATGGTTTTCCCACTCCTGCCACCTACAGTCTATCAATCGTTGACGAAGAATTTGCACAAATCTAATTTCATCCCCTACTCCTTGATATTCCCATACATACCCAAAACCAAGTTCACGTAAACACATTCGTACATTCGATACCCAGTTTGTTTTGCCTCTTAAGTCTAAATCATATAGCATATTGTAAGATTTACTTGGCAGTCGAGTATTATTCATTTTTAATAAATTTAACCAGTAACGAATGCATCTAATAGCAGAGTTAATATAGATAGGGTGCCTATTAGTTTCTCCATATACTAAATCATTGGGTGTTCTCACTTCAACCCCTAAAAATGTTTTAAGCCCAAATAAATGAACAGACTCACAATGCATAACCGATTTCCTATCTTACCCCCACAATTCTGAACCATATAGCACAATAGGTTGTATCTGAATATCAAATAATTTCAGAAATAGCTTCAAGGAATTATTATTCAACAAACGAAGTTTCTTCATAATATGTAACAACGCATTTTTCCCTCTGCTAGATAAATCCTTACATGCAGCTACAAAACTCAAACGTGTAGAGAAGAATATTCCAAGATATTTATAGACATTAACGACAGGCATAACAACACCATCATAAACCCATCTTTCCCTCGCTGCCAGATAACCCCCTTTTCTAAAGACAATTATGTTACTCTTATCCAAATTAACCCGTAACTGTAACTGGTTGGCTGAATTTTTCAGATTATTCAACTGTGTCTGAAGACCAACAACTGTCTCAGAGAGTAAAACTATATCATCAGCGAGTAGCAAAATAAATAATTCCATAATATCACTTGTGAATCTAGCACTGTGTCTTCCCTTATCTATTATTTCTATCGCTAATTCATTTATAAATAATGAAAACAAAATAGGACTACAAACATCTCCCTGTTTAACTCCTCTAGTACAACATATATAATTCGTAAGCTTATCACCACATCTAACTCTTGTTTTAACAACACTATACATACTCCTAATGCAATTGAAGAGTTTTCCACTTACTCCATTTTTAATCAGAATGGGCCATAATAAATTTCGGTTAATGGAATCAAATGCCTTTTCAAAATCAATAAACGCCACATACAGTTTACGGTTAAAAGAAAACTGTTTCTGGATGAGTGCAAACAGAGTAAACATATGATCAGTTGTTGAGTAACCTCGTCTAAACCCAGCTGGATGTTCTCCAGTTATATCATTATATTCTACATATTCCTGAATCCTTTGGTTAATGATAATGCTATAGACTTTGCTACTGATGTCACAAAGTGAAATGCCTCTATAATTATTAGTATTATTTACATTACCCTTTTTATAAAGTGGAAGAATAATCGAATGACACCATTGTTCAGGAAAGACACCTTTATCAAATAAAACATTCAAGAATTTTACCAAAAAAAAAGTCTACAATCATTTCACAAGGAGTTTTTAAAAATTCTCCAATAATGCCATCAGGACCTGCTGCTTTTCTACTTTTCAATTTTCTAAGGGCGAATTTAACTTCTTCTCGAGTGATTGGACGATCCATAGCCTCGGTTTCCACTTCTGGTAAAACATAATCAGTGTTATCATGCTGTGTATCTTTATCTAATAAGGCTTTAAAGTGTTCAAACCAGTCATCTACAGATAATTCATTCTTAGGTTGTTTTCTTTTATAAGGTATTTTATTTACACATTCCCAAAATTGTTTTTGGTCATCAATAGAAGCAGTCAACTTATCTAACATATTTCTATGAAACTGTTTTTTCTTTCTATCTAACATACGTTTATATTCTCTCCTAGCTTTAACATACTCATTATTATCATCTTTACCTAGCGTTCTACGACATTTTCTCAATAGCTTACGTACATTTTGTCTAGTATTCCTACATTCCTCATCAAACCAACCTTCACGATGCTTACTGTTATCTACACTTATGCTTTTCTTCATACATGCTGCACACTCACGGATACAATCATTAAACAATCCTAAGGCTTCATTAACATTGACATCAATCAGTTCAAGAGCTGTATGCAATTTAACATGACATTCTACTTCACATAATTTTCTGTAAAATTCTTGACTATATTCATCACTCCATACAAATTTTTCTATCATCTGCACAGCATTGCTTTCTCTGTCTTTAAATGAATTATCAGTTGACAATGTAATATTATATTCAACAGGAAAATGATCGGATTCATATCGATCAGCAACATGGAGTTCACACAAGTCACAAACAAAATCATAAAGATCATTAGATAAAATAAAGTAATCATTCACACTGCATCCATTTTCACTTGAGAATGTATAGCGACCTTCCTGGTCACCATTACAAACCCCATTCAAAATAATCAAGTTTAAAGCAGTACACATATTCAACAGAGATTTACCATAGGCATTAATAGAAGTATCTTGAGAGCAACGTTTAGAAATGACAGAACAACTTTTAAATTGAGACTCGATATTTTCATTTACTGGCTGAGATGGAGACAGATTAGAGATTCGACTATTTAAATCACCACATATGATTACGTAGACATCTTCCAATTCTAATAACAAATCAGTCAAACAATCTTCAAGTACGACAATCCCTTGATCATAATCGAAGTGAACATAAAAAGGAGAACCCTCTGGCGGTACATAAACACATACATATAAAATATTTTTTAACACAAACAAGCAATCGGTTGTCAATAAGAAATGCACACATATTTTCAAACTTAACATCTAATTTACGTATATATGGATCAAATTCGTTCCTAAATAAACAGATGATCCCTCCTGATCTTCTTCCTTGCTTTGTGAACTTAACAGCGGGTTTGCAGTGTATTGTGTAGCCAGTCAACATACTACTTTCACAGTCGTCTTCAAATGTTTCAGTGAGACATACAAAATCAAATGATGAAATATAAGAAAGAAAGTCGTGAAATATAAACTTCGAACGTAAACCATTGACATTCCATGACAAAAAAGAAAAAGTTCTTAACTTATTAATGGGAAACGAATTAGCATGGTTAACAAATTGGGAAATATTATTTACAGGTATTCCGCCATTCTGTTTAATATTATGGGAAGAAGGATTTCCACATTTCCCCCTCCTATCTGTTAACAAGGCATGAGAACTTGCATTACGTGAAAACTGGTTCGGATCACGATCACAGGCATGCTCTGTTAAAGGGTTTAAATTTTGGGCTGATCCTCCGCGTGCCTCACGTGAGGTCGTCAGCGGCCAGGTCAAGCTCACAGGGGAATGGTTCGGTGTATGGTTAGCATTTATTCCCGTCTTAGATTTTACCCGGGCAGAATCAATATAAACATGGGGCGGGCCAGGTTCCAATCTCACTTCCGTCAGGGAATCGTGAGAGTCAAGAATGAACTTTCACCCATCAATAAAGAGGTGGTCATACACCATACGTGCCTGTTTACCTTCATCCCTTGCTTTCTTCAAGTGGGGACCCAGCTTCTGCCTGATCTCACGGACTCTCCAAGTGAAGTCCTCCCCAACAAATATTTTAGTTCCCTTCAGTTTTTGTTTTGCTTTCAATATTTCAATCTTTTGTTTGTAGAAGGAACATCGAGCAATTATTGGGGAATCTGATTTGGAGTTCAATCGATGTACTCTATCAAATTCAAATGCATCTGTCAGATCAAGCTTATCAGTAATCAAGTCCTTAATCACCTCTTCACAATCTTCCCCTTCCCTTTTTAAAATGCCATGAAAAATTAAATTATTTCTTTTTGACCTACTTTCAAGGTCATCACATTTCTTTTCCAGATCATTTACTTTATCATTCAAATCTTTATTCTTCTGTTCCAGTTCATTATTTTTATGATGTAGTTCACTTACTTCATCTTTGAGGCCACTCACGAGTTCATGCAAGGCACCGTACTCCTGGCGCAAGCTGCACATTTCCTGTTTGACATCATCCAGTTTACTGTTCATGGAACTGTTCATTTCACTCAGTTTACTGTTCACAGAACTGTTCACGTCGTTCACAGTTGCCATCACATCAGCCAGGGACGGTTCCTTTGTCGAACGAGTGGAGTGTGAGCTGGAGAGCCGGGTCTGCCGCAAACTGCTGGAGGACGTCGACGCACCTTGGTCAGGGTTAGGGTTAGGTCCAGGGTTCGCTTCAACATCACCACAGCTCAGGAGTAATTCACCTGAAGCCACTGTGGAAGACAAGTCACGGTCAGGAACCGCTGACTGGTCAGTACTGGCTCGTCGTCCGACACCCTCACTGGTCAGCCGTGCCTGCCTCATGGTACTGCCAGACCTGGGTCCGGGGTTCAGCTCTTCCTCGCCACACCGTTAAAGGAGGTCACTGAAGGAAAACACAGTGAGGGCCAGTCCAACCAATACACCGGTCAGGCGTGTGCGCACTCTGAGGGTACGAAGTTGCATGGCCGCTTTCTGTTTTGCTCGTTTCGCCATGAAATTGATGAAAACAGAGACGAATCCACCGCATCGAACACGGAAATCTAGGTGGCTGAAGGCATGGTTGCTTAGTGTCAATCATCAAAGATCGTTTTTGAAGCAATACAGCGTAATTAACCAAAAAACGTTAATTATTTGCAGAGCACTGAGAAACACGTCCACTTCGCACAGGTAACAACAGCTCACCCCCCCCCCCCGGTGGGTGGGTGGGGGGGGGGGGGGAAGAGGAAGGGAGAAGGAGGAGGAGGTGTGCGTGTGTGTGTGTGTGTGTGTGTGTGTGTGTGTGTGTTTGGGGATGGGGTGGGAGTTGTGTTTGTGATTGTGTGTGTGTGTGTTGTATGATCGCTTTAAAAAAAAAAAAATTAATAGTTTGTATTTTGTTGTTGTTCTTGTGTGTGTGTGTGTGTGTGTGTGTGTGTGTGTGTGTGTGTGTGTGTGTGTGTGTGTGTGTGTGTGTGTGTGTGTGTTGTTTGATCGTTTTTTTAATTGTGGTTTGTTTTTTTTTAGTTTGTATGTTGTTGTTGTTCTTTTGTGTGTGTGTGTGCGTGTGTGTGTGCGTGTGCGTGCGTGTGCGTGCGTGTGCGTGCGTGCGTGTGTGTGTGTGTGTGTGTGTGTCTGTGTGTGTCTGTGAGTGCGTGTTGTATGATCGATTTTTAATTTTTTTTATAGTTCGCATGTTGTTGTTGTTGTTGTTGTTGTTGTTGTTGTTGTTGTTGTTGTTGTTATTGTTGTTTGTTTGTTTGTGTGTGTGTGTGTGTGTGTGTGTGTGTGTGTGTGTGTGTGTGTTACTGTATGATCGGTTTTTGTTTGTTTTTTGTTGGTTTTTTTTTTTTTTTTTTTTTGGGGGGGGGGGGGGGGGGCTGGTGGGGGGGGGGTAACGTCTATCCACAATTGTGTTCTTGGACGAACATCCATCCTCTGCCCTATCCCACCGATGCCTCGTGTCATCACTGCCCCCCCCTGTTCCTCTCTCCCCAATCAGCATTAAAAAAAAAAAGATCTATGAACTAGATAAAACCAGTCACATTGAAACGGAGACCCAACTGGGCTGCAAATAAAATTCTGGACTATTTCAATCCGAGTTGATTGCAGTATAAAACATTTCCATTGGAAGCATGTGGAACTGAAGATTTTGTATATGAATGCGGTGAAGATGTTTTCAGCTGTTCATGTTCATAGATGGCATGCATTGGTGCAATGTGTCTGTGTGCGTGTTCGCGTGTGGCAGAAAGGCAGTAACAAAGAACACCCTGACTAAGAAATAATCTTTGCTTCTGTCTGTCTGTATCATTGCTTGACGAATTAACTGAGAAACTAAGTAACCAACCAGCCAATCGATCGACTGACCACCTGATCAACCAACCACCCAACCAACCAAGCAAATAACTATCTGACTGACTGACTGACTGAAATCATTTATTCACTCTCCCACCAACCAGCCAACCAACCGTCTGACCAACCAACCAACTAGTCAGCTACTAAGCTAGTTAATTAGTGAGTAAGTTGATCCAGTACCAGCTACGCTGGACAGGACACGTTGTCCGCATGACAGACAGCAGGATCCCGAAGATGCTCTTGTATGGCCAGCTGAAGGAAGGCCACCGCGAACTTGGAAGACCCTGCAAGCGCTTCAAGGACACCCTGAAGACAAACATCAAAACCTGTGACATAGACATCGCTTCCTGGAAAACTGATGCCTTTGACCGCTCTCGCTGGATGATGCTGTGCTCTAGTGGCATAAAGACGTTTGAAAACAAGAGAACGCTGGCCATTAAGGAGAAGGGTGAGCGAAGGAAGCAGGGCTCAACTTCTGGAGACGTTTTCCCTTGCAACACCTGTGGGAAGTGCTGCGCATCCAGAATCGGCCTCTTCTCCCATATGAGGACGCACACCGACAGATAAACCTGTCTGCCTACTCATCCGTCGGACTGACGGGAGACTCCATCACCTTGTGGGTGAACAATGACCACATTTTGTGAAGAACGCTGTGAAGCCATGTAAGTGTCCACACCAAAAGCTGCCTCTGTACCTTTCTCTGTGGCACTCACGTGCAGACTGGGACACACACAAATGTACACGTGCTCTAATTTTATAACTTACTGAATGACTAACTAACGAACTAACTGACTGGTTGACTGATCAACTGACTGGCTGCCTGGCTGACTGACAAACTAACCACTGATGTTGTTTCTTCCTCAATAGCGAAGATGAGCATGTGCTTCACACTGGATGGGTCTGTCGACGACCAACAAGTCAACGTTAAAGATCCTGTCATCCATGACAGCGTTCGGTGGGTTATGGAAACAAGAACACACCCAGCATGCACACCTCCGAAAACAGAGTATGGCTGCCTATACATGGCAGGGTAAACAAACAAAACGGTCATGCACGTAAAATGTTACATGTCTGTCAGTGTGTATGTGTGCGTGCCTGAAATCTGATTGAATGACACAGGAAACGAATGATAAGCGCCCAGTGGCAGCCGTCAGTCGGCTCTACCCAGGTAGACAGCCTGTTGTGCAAATGACCCCGTGTTTGTGAAGCGCTTAGAGCTTGGGCTCCGACGGAGGATACGCGGTATATAAGTATCCATATCATTTATTCATTCATTTCGAGCTCTGAAATGTCTGTAGCACTGCGGGCAGGGGTGAAACTGATACTGATACTGATACTGATACTGATACCATATCATTTATTCATTCATTTCGAGCTCTGAAATGTCTGTAGCACTGCGGGCAGGGGTGAAACTGATACTGATACTGATACTGATACCATATCATTTATTCATTCATTTCGAGCTCTGAAATGTCTGTAGCACTGCGGGCAGGGGTGAAACTGATACTGATACTGATACTGATACTGATACCATATCATTTATTCATTCATTTCGAGCTCTGAAATGTCTGTAGCACTGCGGGCAGGGGTGAACTGATACTGATACTGATACTGATACTGATACCATATCATTTATTCATTCGTTCCGAGCTCTGACGTGTCTGTAGCACTGCGGACAGGGGTGAAACTGATACTGATACTGATACCATATCATTTATTCATTCGTTCCGAGCTCTGACGTGTCTGTAGCACTGCGGACAGGGGTGAAACTGGTGGTGTCCAGGTGTAGGTGGATCAGATCCCTTCTCCTGATGTTGCTAGTGTTTCAGAACGGCGTTGCCGATTCTCTGTTCCTCAGTCATGAGCCGCGACACCAGGCCGGACCTGGCTGTGCCATGCTGAGCGACTGTAGGCCACACCTTCCCATGTCTGGGTCAGTGCCGAGGCGCTTGGGGGAGGTCTGTTGGGAGTCTTTGTTGACCTTCTTCTGGACCCCGTAGGAGCGTTTTCCAGCACATAGCTCTCCGTAGAACAGTCTCTTGGGAAGGCAATTGTCGGTCCACCCGTGCTGAACTGAACTAAACCGAACTGAACAAACTCTCTCATTGTTCATCCAAACTAACCGTTGTTCTGCATCCAATGCTTCTACGTGAACCTGCTGGTAGATCTTCTACATCTTCCCTAAAAAGTTCAGGATTGCAAACGTATTTTTAGAATAGAATAGAATATGTCAGCCTCTCACTATTCATGATGTAGGTCAACCATCAACCTCTCACTATGTATGATGTAGGTCAACCATCAACCTCTCACTATGTATGATGTAGGTCAACCATCAACCTCTCACTATGTATGATGTAGGTCAACCATCAGCCTCTCACTATGTATGATGTAGGTCAACCATCAGCCTCTCACTATGTATGATGTAGGTCAACCATCAACCTCTCACTATGTATGATGTAGGTCAACCATCAACCTCTCACTATGTATGATGTAGGTCAACCATCAACCTCTCACTATGTATGATGTAGGTCAACCATCAACCTCTCACTATGTATGATGTAGGTCAACCATCAACCTCTCACTATGTACGATGTAGGTCAGCCATCAGCCTCTCACTAAACACACTGACGGCTGTTTCAAGCAGGCGAACACCATAACCAGCTTTATAATTAGTTTGAGATATGGATGTTTCAGCGAAAAATTAAGTTATCCAGTGGTTTATATAATCCATAACTGTCCCCTTTTAGTCGTAAAAACATGGAAGGCACATGCAAGAGAACACTTCTGATCATGAGTGCTTCTCATTACGCTGGCCGCACAGGTCGCTGGATCTGTGACATTTAGCATCATTTCACTTTGACGTCATCCTCCCCCTCAATTCCCCCACACCACCCCCACCACCACCACCCAAAAAGGAGCAAGTGGTCATTTTGATTCACTTGTGTAAACAAAGTGAGTCTATGTTTTAACCCGGTGTTCGGTTGTCTGTGTGTGTGTGTGTGTGTGTCCGTGTGTCTGTGTGTGTGTGTGTCCGTGGTAAACTTTAACATTGACATTTTCTCTGCAAATACTTTGTCAGTTGACACCAAATTTGGCATAAAAATAGGAAAAATTCAGTTCTTTCCAGTCATCTTGTTTAAAACAATATTGCACCTCTGGGATGGGCACAAAAAAAATATATAAAAGAAGCCTAATTATATGCAAACTGCATTTACTGTTATATTTATACTTTTTGTATTCTCTAAACTTGGCACTTTGATCTCTTATTCTGACACAACAACAAGAGGAGTCATTATTATCATTTTTTTTTGTTCAAACAGGAACTTCTTTTGCTAAGCATGGAAGTTTTATTTATTTTGCAAACGTTTTGGTGCAGATAGTAAAGAAGGGAAATTACTCTGTAATTAATGCTAGGGGACTTAATTTATCACAAGTGAGTCTTGAAGGCCTTGCCTCTCTTGTTTGTTTTCTTTTTTTGTTTTTAGAACTATATTATATTTCTATAATTTTCGTTGACTATTCAGTCTTCACTACGATTAATCCTTTTGTGGAAACATGGCTTCGCAATGCAGAACAGATGAGTGGGGATAGGGGAGGGAGGCTTTGTAGGGTGGGAGGAGGGGGGAGAGGGTAGTTAAGGAATTCGAACCCAGACCTCCAGAGACACTGTATTGGCAGATAAACGTCTAAACCATTCCGCCACCGTCCCCCAACAGATCTCCAGACCTTCAGAGACACTGTATTGGCAGATAAACGTTTAAACCATTTCGCCACCGTCCTGCCACAGATCTCCAGACCAGCACACCTTCTGCATGCTGAGCCCCACCCGCATCACAAGGGGCGTAACTCTCACTTTAAAGAAATCACATTCTAATATATCCACTCCATTGTTTATTTCGTTGAATTTCATTTCATGTCAGTGTCAATGTTTCAAACAAACCTAGGGTATGCTGTCTAAGTCTGACTTGTCGGGTTTATGGTTCATACGTAGGTCATGCTTCTGCAGCAAGAAAAATAAATGCTGTCGCTGGCAAAAATTCATTTTAATGGCAAAACAAGCAGGCTACATGTTTAGTCAGAAAAGAAGGGGGGGGGGAGGTTTGTGCTGCTCTGTGGGGCCGTGCCGTCCTCGGGGAAAGCCGTGTGGATTCCTTACAAAGAAATCGGTAATGGAAACTAAAGCAACACAGGGCAAAACAACAACAACCACAAAACAAAAAAAACACCCAAACAAATAGACACAATACAATACAATACAATACAATACAATACAATACAATACAGTACAGTACAGTACAGTACAGTGCAGTGCAGTGCAGTGCTACGTGGTACAGTGCAACACAACGCAACTCAACACGATTCACTCCACTCTACTCCACGACACGACACGACACGACACCACACCCATCCCCACACCCATCACCGTCACCACACCCATCACCATCCCCACACCCATCACCATCACCACACCCATCACCATCACCACACCCATCACCATCCCCACACCCATCACCGTCACCACACCCATCACCATCACCACACCCATCACCATCACCATCACCACACCCATCACCATCACCACACCCATCACCATCACCACACCCATCACCATCACCATCACCACACCCATCACCATCACCACACCCATCACCATCACCACACCCATCACCATCACCATCACCACACCCATCACCATCACCACACCCATCACCATCACCATCCCCACACCCATCACCATCACCACACCCATCACCATCACCATCACCACACCCATCACCATCACCACACCCATCACCACACCCATCACCACACCCATCACCATCACCGTCACCATCAATACCGTTTCCCCTCCAGTCCCTTCTGAAGCCACACTGTTGGTGGCCCCACACCAGAGGCGCAGCACAAACCCACAACATCCAAAGTCATTCCACATGGCTCGCTGAATCCACAATGTCGACGCCATCACTCCAAACTCACAGGCAGAGTGAACTCCCTTGACCCGCCATGACAGCTGGGAAGTTTGGCGTTCAGTCACATCGACGAAAGTGTGGGAGAAAATAAAGAATTTTTTTTTGTTAAAGCAAAACGGGAAAATAAAGAAAGAAAATCTGCCGAAAGTGAAGGAAAGAAGAGACAAAATAGAGAAAGAAAGACGGAAAGAGTGAAAGAAATAAATAAAGAAAAGGAAATAAAGAAATAAAAGAAAGTAAAACAGAAAAAGAAAGGACAAAATACCGAAAGGAAGGAAAGAAGAGATAAAATAAGGAAAGAAAGACGGAATGAAAGAAAGAACTCAGGAAATAAAGAAATGAAAGAAAGGAAGACAGTCAAAGAAAGAAAGGCCGGAAAGAAGTAAGGACTGAAGAAAGACAGAAAGAATGAAAGAAAGAGAAGGAAACAAAAAGAAAGATAGACAGACAGACAGACAGAAAGAAAGGAAGAGAGAGACCCGTTGAACCACAAAATCCACTGTTCTATGGATATCGGGCGAAGATTATCTTGGGATTGTTTGCCATTGCAGGTCAATCACATGTGCTCGGATCTGTAGCTTCCAAAAGTGACAGTGAAAAAGCAGACTCAGTTTGAAATCCAGACACTATAAAAGCACTCCGTTCTGTTCAAAGAAAATAGTGAATAGTTCTTTTCATCTCCCACCCCAACGTATATATCGTTTACTTGGACAACAGTGATACACATAATTTTGTGCAAGTTTCCGCTTCTTTAAAATAAAATTACATAATATATACTGTCGTTACCTTTGTATTGTATTGTATTGTATTGTATTACTTTTTATCGATGTGAAATTTGGACTGGTCTCCCTCGGGAGATGAATTGCCATAGTGCAGCGCCAATCACAACAATCTTTTTTTTCTGTCTGTAAGCGTGTTTCACTGTCAAAGTGTATGAATCATCTACAGTATGTTGTCAGGGATAACCCTCTTCTTACCGTGGGTTCCTTTACTTGCGCTACGTGCATGCTGCATACAGGACCACCCGTCGGTTTATTGTCTCATTCGAATGATCATTATCCACACCATCATTCGAGGGTTAGCTTCTTTCGCAGATTTACGTAAGGATACAGTTGGGCCAACAGCAAAGTGAGAGCTGTATTATCGGTTGCAATGGGAAATCATTTACAGCTTAGACTTTCGTGAACGACCATGACTCTCAAACTAGGAGGTAAAATTGCACTGGCTCTTAGTGCTTCAGCCTTGGGGGCTAGTTGGCCTTTGGGAACCATCCCAACACCGACTGTCCTAAAACCCTCTTGGCCGAGAGAGTGGGGATGTAACTTGGGCAAGACACTCTCCACTATAATCAAATTCTAGCTCAGATAGTCTGGACAGCAGTTACCTCCTCTGCTGTTCTGATGGTCATAGTCGAACACGACTGACTATCATATCATATACATTATGTGGAGGAAGGTGGGGGGGGGTGGGGGGGGGAGGGAGGAGGGGAGATGATAATCCTGGACTCTACACGAGAATCGAACCCGTTAGTACTCGTTTCATAGTCGGTCGCTCTTCCTCCAGGCCATCACTCCACAGCGCTCTCCATTTGGTTTCCATGCCAACTAAAAGGTCAAAGGCCCAGTAGCCTTTAACGACAATCGGGACAGTGAAATCCTGTCCACTGTGTCCAGAGCTCAGCACAAAGCGAAGCCCAATCTTCTAGACTTCCCCAACGGAAGTCCAGTACCTATCCGCTCTTGGGTGGAAAGATTTTCTCGTTATTAGAAGAGAAGCCTCTTTTCAAATAATAATCTACAGAATTAGTGCATACAATATTTGGTTATTGATTTTTTGTGTGTGTTTTTTGTCCTAATCCCGCTTCCCCCGTCCCGCCTCTCACACAAACCCTTCCAATATTATGTCTCTTTTTCTTTTTCCAGTCACTGACACTCACCCTCTCCATTTTACATTTTGTACTCTACCTTTTCCACATTCTGCTCTCTCTCTCCCTTTCTTAGTCCCCCCCCCCCTTGCCTCCCCCTCCCCTCCCCTCCACCTCAACCGCCCCCCTTTTCATTCGAATATACAGAAATGTCGATTTCTAATTAATAATAACAATCATCATTATGATAGAAATGATAATCCAAATAATAATAATAATATTTATTTTCAGTCTAATATCATAATCTCAGATGAACAGACTATAAGTAAATAAACGATAAAGGAACGATCTTGCGTGGAGTGAGGTCAGTTAGAGTAACGTACCTTTGTCGAGGACAGAACACTATACCGAACTTCGAACCCTAATCCCTGGTTGTCACAACCCATAAGGGGTTGCCCATAAACCTCCCGCACCTTCCCAGACTAACACCCCGACAACACAAAACACAAAGACATAGATAATTCAGCTCAGTTCTTTACTATTGTTGCACTTGGAATAACCTGGTCCAGACACACAAATTTAAACACTTAATTACAGCAACACTCTTTAATTATACCATAGTAGCATGACACGACACAAGTCCTAGTAACGGCAGCACAGATCTACGCAAAAAGAAATGTCAGTTCACTTGAACCAAAATCAAGTTCGTCCATTGAAGACCAGGGTCGCTGAACCGGGCTCAGTCACATGCCTGCAGAATCGGAGCGTGTGGAAACGGATGAGGGACTGTGGGTGAGGACGTTGGAAATATGAGGTGGGGGGAAGGAGTGGAAGTGAGGGAATTTGGAACGGACAGGGCTGGAGGGGAATGACTGTAGAGGCGAACCCTGGAGTTCCGTCGGGGTGGCAGTCAGGGGGAACCCACAGGAAAAAGTCAAGGGAACAAATCTGTAACAAGACTCCCATGTCTCTGTAGACAATGCTCTGACACGTTATGAAAGAGTACCCCTCCCCCTCCCTTTCCTTAAGCAATACACATTACGCAAGTAGGCGAGTAAGTGGATATTGATGCAGTCGCTTCCACACAACTACCAATGACAAAAAGTACAGGAACCGCCCATTATTGTTTCATAATTAAGGAGTTAAACCTGCATATAATACGCAAGACACATTTACCCTAAATGACAGTATGTCGTTATTTATAATGCTAGTTTCGAACTGCAGAAACAAAACTCAATGAGGTAATATTACAAATCATCGTACATTTCCAACACGACACCAAAAATGTTTTGGGAAATTTAGACACAGTTTTCATTGTAAAGAAGGTATATTTGAAACAATAAATCGAGCCGAATACATGTCAAAATAACACACTTAACAACCTTATCAATTCTCCCCAAAATATCTAGAAATAAAAGAATGCTGGATTTAAAAGATTTCCGTTAAAACAATCCCAAAAATACAACCAAATGTCACAAGTTACGACACTAACACCACGAGGACAAACTAACTATACAACTCCCCCCTCACCTGTCACCAGGAATCAGGCTCACCACTGGCCCAGGAGAGAACACGAAACACAGATCCACACAGAGGCAGAAGGGGGTCACACCAGAACCGAACCCCACGACTGTCCAAGAGGGCACCCAACAGCTCACTTGCTGGAACGGCGACCCTTCTCCTCCCAAAGCTCGGCACCAAAGGCAAAGCAAAACTCTTCCTTCACAACGACGTTAACTCCGAACTCATCTCAAGAGTTCAGAGCGAGGACTAAGGACATGTCAGACACACATCACAACAGATTCACGTGCATCAGTTCGGAACAGAACTGAGCACACAAGAGAACGATAGAGCAAAAAGGGGGAGAGAGGGGAAAGGAGAGGAGGGGAAGGGAGAGGGGAAAGGGAGAGGAGGGGAAGGAACACACGCACAAATGAATGCTACGAGCCGTGACAATGGTGAACACTGGATCAGAAGTCTAAACCGATTCTGTCACGCAACTTGGGTGTTTGAGATCGTTACCGCTCGGATTGACGAGGCGAACAATGCCATGTAGCTGAACGCATACAATGAAAATGGATCAGCTGAACGTCCCCAAAGTTTGGTGTGGACCGGGCCAGTGTTTATTCTGGGTGTACGTGTTTCTGGTTAAATCAACTCCTCTCTCACAAGGCGAACTCAGCTGAACCTCCGGAACTGAGTCAAAAGGAAGCAGCCTTGATGACTCTAGTTTGGGTGTTCAAGTTGTATTTGCGAAGTTACTGTTCTTTGCTTTTTCTTCTTTCTTCCCTTTCTGTCTTCATTTTTCTTGTCTTTTCTTCCTGGGTTTTTCCATTCTATCTATAATTTTAAAAAAAAACACACACGCGCGTGCACACGCACACACACACACACACACACACACGCGCGCGCGCGCACGCACGCACGCACACACACACACACATACACACACACACACACACACACACACACGCACGCACGCACGCACGCACGCATGCTGACTGAGAGAGAGGGGGTGTGGGGGGAAGGGTGTGAGGGAGTGTGTATGTCTGTCAATGTTCTGGGTGTCTTCAGCTTCTACGTGGCAAGGTCGGGAAGACAGGAGAGAATAACAAAAGGCCGTGATAAGAGAGAGAGAGAGGGAGAGAGAGGGGGGGAGAGAGAGAGAAGAGGGGGGAGAGGGAGAGAGAACGGAGAGAGGGGGAGAGAGAGAGAGAGAAAGAGAGAGAGAGAGAAGAGAGAAAAGAGAGAGAGAGAAGAGAGAGAGAGGAGAGAGAGAGAGACAGAAAAGAGAGAGGGAGAGAGAGGGAGAAGAGAGAGAGAGAAAAGAGAGAGGGGGCGTAGAGAGAGAGAGAGAGGAGAGAGAAGAGAGACAGAAGAGAGAGAGAGAGAGGGAGAGAGAGGAGAGAGAGAAGAGAAGAGAGAGAGAGAGAGAGAGAGAGAGAGAGAGAGAGAGAGAGATGGGGGTTTGCTTTGGAAGATAAAACGAAGTAAGTAAGGGAATGATAATGGAAAAGGTGACAAACACCGCTCTTGGCGCTATATACCATGATTTTATTCCTTTATTAAAACAACAACAACAACACCAACAACAACATGCCGGAATGTGCTAATTTGGGCAACAATATTTTCGATGAATGCTTATGCATTAATTTATGTAAACCGATTACACCGTAAAACATGAATAATTATGAGTACACCGATTGTGTAACGCATTCACTGCAACACCATGAATCAAATAAATCGAAAAACAACGAAACAACAAGAGACAGACAGGAATTAAAAACAAAAAATACTACCAACGACTGTGCGAGTGATACTTCAGCCAGAAAATTACAACAACAACAAAAAATGGACCACGAATTTCAACAAGTTTCAAGTCCTAAAATGCAACAAAATTCAGATCATAGTATTTTCAATAATTAAAAAAAAAAAAAAAAAAAAAATCCGAGTCGATTAACGTTGAAATTATAGACCATAGCCAAAAACTTACAACGACAGAAAACTGGGCTGAATCACAAAAGAAAGTGAAATAGATCTTTATATATATATATATATATAATAAAAATAGCAAGACAAAATGACAACGCAGACAAAAGCTCAAGTACAAACTGAAAACGTATAACAAAAACATACAACAAAGTGAAAACAAAAATAATAGCCAAAACAAAGGTAAACAAAACAACAACAACAAAAAAACAGAAAATAACCAAACTACAACCCAAAAACTGAGACACAACCAAAACGCAAGTTGAAATCACAGGTTTCACACAAAATACAGTATGAACAACAGCAACAACAAACTTATTATATCATTAAAATACAAATTCAAACACAGAGCATGTCAAAAATGTAACAAAACAAGATAACCAGCTCATACTCACGCAACAAAGTGGTAAATGCAACAAAGTAAAAAAAAAAAAAAAAAAAAAAAAATATATATATAAAACAAAAAACGTTAAATTAAAACTGAACACTAGAAAGTAAAAACAGAAAAAAGATAACAAGTCTGAAAAAGAGAAAGTGTATTTTGTACAAGAAATAAACTGGAGTGCAAGCTTTCTACAAAGCAAAAACCAAAACACACTCTGTTCCAAGCTATCAGAGAACAAGATAAACGAAACACTGGCACATGCACATAACACAACATTAACACGACTTCAGGTATTCCAAGCTGGAGTTTAAAAACGTCAGGTGGCAGCATACACACTCATTATCAGCAGTGTTAACTCACTCAGTACGGCCAGTCCACTCTTCTCCTCTACACAGACCCCTCGGATGTCCAGTGGGTGTCTGAATGACCCAACCTTTAGCTTCCGTCGTCAGAATTGTGGTATCTTTGTCAACATTCACCTCTTCAGTATAAGAGCCTTCCGCTTGCAATATTTTGATGATGGTAATTGGGGTGAAACGCTGTTAACGTCGTCTCTTTCGCCGTTCGTATGGAGAGAGTTAAAGGAATAACAAGCATCGGGTTCAGCAGAAAACGTTGTCATTGTCATCTGGGATGTGACGATGACGATGACGAAGGCGACGACGACGATGGATCAATTCAATTAGCGATGTGGCTCTGCACCCAGATCGCTAACATCAGATCCTTGAGAAGCCGATTCAAGATGCCTCCTTCACACTCTCTTTCCTCCCTATCCTTCAACACCTTGCCTCCCCCCCCCCCAACCCCCACACCTCCCACCCCCAGTCCCCGCCGTGTTGCCCCTCCAGTGGCCTCTCACCCCCTTCCTCCACCCCAAGTGGTGGTACGGGTACTTGTCTTTCATGAAACATTAAAGGTTAAAACTCCCGTAACCTCTTTCGACCGTCACGGCAGTGGGTTCACATCCACTGTGTCCAGGGCTCGGCATAGGAAGGCGGGACCCAGTCCTCTCCTTCCGCCGTTTAAACCTTCCCCTACCCTGAAGTCAGGTACCCGTTCACACCTGGGTGGAGTGAGGAACATCGGAGTAAAGTGCCTTTCCCAAGGACACAACACCATGCCGAAACGGGGCTGTGTACCCTGATTACTGGATCCGAAGTTAACACTGGATCCGAAGTCCAACACAAAGTGATTGTGTCTGTCTCACGAGAGAGGACATGCACAATACAGAGGGGCGTGTTTGCGGTCTGCATTGTGTGGGGGTGGATAGAGCTTCCTTTAATCAGCACTTCTCAAACACAGCCGTTCACAGATTCTGTGAATAGATTCTGCTGAGATTGGTATGGCGCTGTGTTTGAATACTTTTACGGTATGGTACACTTTGATTGAGCAGAATACATTACGGTACAGCACAGCACAGCACAGCACAGCACAGCACAGCACAGCACAGCACAGCACAGTACAGCACAGCACAGTACAGTTCAGTGCAGCGCAGAGCCACGCAATGCAATGTAATACAGTTTAGAGCAATTCATCACAATACATTATAGCACAGTGCAACATGTGTGTGTGTGTGTGTGTGTGTGTGTGTGTGTGTGTGCCGTGGAAGCTGCGATACGTAGCCTAGAAATGAGTGTGTGGAGGAGGGGCGGTGGGATTGCAGGGTAATGTGTGTGTGTGTGTGTGTGTGTGTGTGTGTGTGTGTGTGTGTGTGTGTGTGTGTGTGACCTGACTTGACTTGACTTGACTTGACTTGACTTGATTTATTGTCATAAAATCCCAAAGGATTAATAGACACAACAAAGAACAAAAGGAACAAAGAAACAAACGGTCATCTAATACGCATGCACTGAAATACGTAGTTGGCGAGTGTTTTTTGACAGACATCGCAGTTAAATAAATCACTTGGTTTTAGGATATTATTGTTTTGTATTTTTCTAGTGATCACATTTGATTGATGATCATACTGCTGTACAGTTGTGATTAGATGGTTTCGCAAATTATAAAATAAGATACACGTATCTAAGAAATATAATTCATCTTCAACAACTTCACATATATCACATAACCTCTCTTCTCTGGGAATGTTTGCATATCTTCCTCGTTCGATATTCAAATGTGCGCTTATTCTGAGTTGACAAAGAGCTTGTTTGTGAGCAGGATCGATTTTATCAGATAGATTTCTCAGTTTGAGAATCGTTTCTTTTAAGTTTGTTGTAGAAGTCTAATCTGTTGTATTCAGTTTTTCTGTTTCCAGAATTGTACATATCTATTTCTTAGTTGTTGACGTAATGTGAATTTAAGTCTGCTGTTACTAAATGTCGACTGATTATTCCAAACATGACCTAATCCTACATTGTGAAGAATATTCTTCACAAATAGTATCCAGGGGTTTTCAGTTGTGTCTGGTTGGTTCATCATCGAAATATAGACCTTTTTGATAAGGCTATCATCATGTGCATCCAGAATATGAGTCCAGTGGTCAAGAACTCTGCTGTGCAATATGAATTCCAGTTGGAAATCTGCCCAGTTCTGCTAGAGTTGGCAGATTCATTGTTTTAGAATGTACCCCTTGAAGCAGTTCGCAAAATTTTATATGCATTTGTTCATGTGAATGTTTCAAAGAAATACAGTTTCTAAAGAAATCTGTCATTCCTGTATTGAATGAATTGGTAGTTTTAGAACCAAATGTCAGATCCATATGATAATATAGGTAAAACAAGCGAATTAAAAAGCTGCAGTACAATATCCAAACGAATATCTTGCTTTTTAGCGATTTGTCGAAGGGAATGTGCTGCTTTTGATGCCTGTTTGGCCAGGTGCTCTTGGGCAAAAATTAATGAGACTGTTCCAGTTTTGTGAAATAATATACCCAAGTACTTGTAATGATCAGTTGTCTGAATTATATCATTGCCTATTGTGAAAATAACAGGCACTTTGGCATCGGTGTGTGTGAAAACTATTACTTTAGTTTTATCTATGTTCATTTTTATATCCCAGTTTTCACAACACAGATTGAGTTTATCTAGTTTCCTTTGTAACCATATCTTTGTTGTGGACAAAATTACTAGGTCATCAGCATATAATAAACACGAAACACTATCATTTTTGTCAAGGTCTATGGATGGTGAGTCAGTAACGCCCAAACATTTCGGGAGATCATTGATAAAGATATTAAATAAAGTGGGACTGAGTGTGTTCCCTTGTAGTACCACCTTCAATATGGGTATTTTAGAAGAAAATCCCGTATCAGTTCTTGTGCAAACTGTGGCATTTTCATACATGCTTTGAATAACTCTAAAGCAATTTCCATTTATACCGATTTGATACATTTTTAGCATTAGAGCGTGATGCCAGACAGTATCAAATGCTTTCTGAAAATCAACAAAACAACAGTAAAGGCGATTCATTCTTTTTCTTAAAGTATCGTCAATTATCTTTTAAAGTACGAATATGTGGTCCGAGGTCTTGTGTGATTTTCGAAAGCCTGATTGTTCTTTTGATAGTAAATTATTGTCTTCAAGATAGTTTGTTATTCGACTGTTTAATATTTGACAAAAAAGATTACTAAGTGAGTTGTTTAGAGTTATTCCTCGATAATTGGTTGGGTTCAATTGGTCTCCCGATTTGTAAATTGGTATGCTAATTCCTTTTTTCCACATATCTGGGAACGTGCCTGAGTTGACGATAGACTGAAATAACAGTTTTAGTATTTCTGTTGTTTCCGGTAGGCTAGCCTTTATGATTTCGTGTGTGTGTGTGTGTGTGTGTGTGTGTGTGTGTGTGTGTGTGTTAAGGCTCATGTGCGTTTATGTGTATTTGATTGTGCTTTCATGTCTGTGAAACTGCATGTTTGTTGCACATATGTTATGTGTGTGTGTGTGTGTGTGTGTGTGTGTGTGTGTGTGTGTGTGTGTGTGTGTGTGTGTGTGTGTGTGAATGTGTGTCTGCCTGTTTTACATTTATTTGCTTATTTATCATCATTGTTGTCTTTTTTTGTGTGTGCTTAGAGTTGACTTTATCAAGATTTTGCGCCTTATAAATATCATTATTATTACTATTAGTTGTTTTTTTTTTATGTATTTATGTCTTTTTTTCTTTTCTTTTTTCTCAAGGCCTGACTAAGCGCGTTGGGTTACACTGCTGGTCAGGCATCTGCTTGGCAGATGTGGTGTAGCGTATATGGATTTGACTGAACGCAGTGACGCCTCCTTGAGCTACTGACACTGATACTGATACTGAGATATTTGAAGTTCAATGAGGATAGAAACAACAAGAACCAAAACAACGATAACAATAACAACGACAACAACAACAACAAGAATTATACAGCACCAGACCTTGTACAAGGACAAATCAAGGCTCTCACACGCCAGTCATTCACGCTCATGCACAACCCCAATTCAGAAAAAAAGGAGAAGAAATCTGATTATCACATGCTAGATAGAAAGCCAGAGATACTGTAGACCAGGAAGAGACAAGGGAGTGGGGGGGGAGGGGGGGAGGGGCTGGGGGAGTGGTGGTGGGGTGGGGGGAGGGGGGGGGCTATTTTGGGAGGAGGTAGGTTGTAAGGCCAGACTCGAAAGAGCTGAGTGTAGAGATTTGCCGGTACGAAAGAGGAAGCTCATGTCCTGATGGAAACTAAGAAATTAGAAAACAAACAAACAAACAAAACCCCCAAAAAATCTACATAGTATATTTCCATTCTGTGTTTACGTTTCAGGTGACTATGAATAAAAACTCTTTTTCTAAACACGAACCCTTGCCTTGCCATTGAACACAAACAAACATTCCAACAAATTAACATTTGTATTCCACATACACATTTCTAGTGACCATGAATAAAAAAAGAATAAAAAATTAAAAAAATGTTTTTTCAAAACTTGACCCCTTACCTAGTCACTGTAACAAAGAAACAAACAAACGAAATCAACGTTTCATTTCTGTGTACACCTTTCAGGAGAGCATGAATTAAAAAAAATTAAAAAAATAAAAAATTATTAGAAACGAAAATTCATCCGAAACCTGACCCGTTCCCTTGCTGGAAACAAAACAAACAAATCAACATTCTGTTCATTCCGTGTCCCCATTTCAGGTGACCACGAACCAAACCACTCTAAACCTGAACCCTCACCTTGCCCCGCATACTACGTAGCTGGGCATAGCAATGCTCTACGTCATGACCTGGTGACGTCAGAGTGTCGTACACGGCCGAGGCAGGGGCGTGAACTCGTGGACCCTCCACCCTCCCGGCGCGCTCCATCTCGGGGGTTGCCGGACACTCCTCGGACTGTATGACGTCAATGTAGAACGCTTCGTTCACGCGGGACATACCCGGCGATGCTGGGCTGAAGCCACACTCCACATCGTCAGCGTCTGGAGAGGAGGAGGAGGTGGGAGGCGGGTTACTGGCGGTGCCCAGCATGGCGTTGCTGATGGAGGAGTCCGAGCAGGACGTGGCCAGGCGGGGGTCAGGCAGAGACGCCACCATCTGCTCCACCAAGGACTCGTTCCTCTGGAAAGCCTTCTTCAGGATGTCCTCCGCCGAAGGTAAGGGCTTCGTCGACAGAGGACTCCTCGACCGGATCAGGACGACGGCCAGGACGCCGGACACAACGACCAACAGCACCACCAGGACAGCCGTGACGGCGATGAAGGCGTCTAACGTCGAGGACGGTTCATCTTCATCGCCGCCATCGCACGACGGTTGAGGGGGGAGGGTGGTTGTGGAGGGGGAGGGCCGAAAGAAGGCGGCAGGTCCGGAGAAAGACAGGTTCTGGGCTCCGTCCTGGCGGCAGGGGGACTGGCGGTGCTGCGTGGTGCACGTGGCGTACCTGAAGGGGAAGTAACCCTGCTCGTCAATGCCGTCCACGGTGAGGAAGGTGCCCACGTCGTCCCCCGGAAGAGGGATGAACGACTCGGAAAAACTGGGCGTCAGCAGGTTGCCGACCCACAGGGTGGTCATAGCCCCGCGGTGCCAGTAGTTGACGGACACCGCGTACATCCCGCTCACATCCTCAGCGAGCTCCGGGTCACCGCGACCCTGAGCGGGGTCGTCGTCCGTGGAAACGTCCTTGACCTCGATGACCTCGGTGGTGCGCATGACGTGCAGGCAGCCGGGGCAGAGTTCAGTGGGACACAGCCAGATGGTGTTGACGAAGGAGAGCAGCTGGATGGGGATCTGGCTGCAGGTGTCCGTGAAGTAGGTCACGTGGGTGTTCCCCTTGAGGCTGGCGTTGTGGGCAGAGGAGCAGTTCACGTGAACCAGCTGGGAGTCATTCATGCACACCTTGGCTGCTGCCGGGCTGTGCCGCACGGCGATGGACATCGTCATCAGGAGAACAGCCGTGCCGATAACCATTGTGCAAAACTCTGCTGTTGCGATGTGCACAATAAAATGACGTGTTTAGGCTGTTTACCGTTTTATTGGGGTTTTAGACTCGTTATCCGCTCAATTCAAGTCGATTCACGTGGTTTATTATCAAAATACAAGGCGTTTTAGGGTTTAAAACATCCTCCCAAACGAAATGAAAATGGAAGGAAACCCAAACAACCTAAAAACAATTCAGTTTTAGTTCCGACAACCAACAATCTCCAGGACGTACGTTTCAGAGTCTCCGGAATCATGCAAACTCAGGAACCACACCTTATTCTAGTGGAATCAAGAAAGAACGAAATGTCTCCCTTTTGGACGCAGGTATCCCTTCACAGCATCGTATGCAGACCGTCCTTGAATGTCGTGTTGTCCAGAGGATCAGCTGGAAGCTGAGCACGAATGTTCAGGAGTGGAGGCCTCTGCTCAGCTGGTCTCAAAACTTACGGGCCGAGGTGTAGTTCTATGAGTCGTTCTGGACGGGTGGGAACAGGTGACCTCTGGTCAGCAAGTGCCGTGGATGAACAGGCGATCAATTGACAGTGGTACCTGTCTGTGTCAGGCAGGCTGTGGTGACGTGTACGGGATTCAGCTGGTGGACAGTGGTACCTGTGTGCGACAGATCAAAAAACACTGAAATGAAAATACATGGCAGCTTTTCTGGTCGTGTCTGTTTGTCTGTCTGCCTGCTTGTCTGCTTGCCTATCTGTCTGTCTGCCTGCCTGCCTGTCTGTCTCTTTGAAAATTCCCGTCCGTTAAATCGACACCTGTATTCTGAATAAATGTATTTACTTCAATACTATATCAATCATCAGTTATAACAAGGTTGAAGGCTCAACAGATTTTTTTGCCATCGAGAAGTGAATTGATATCCACTGTGTCAAGGGATCGACACTGAGGCGGGCCCAGTCCTCTCCTTCCGCCGTTTTAACCTTCCATGGCCTCGAACCCTGATCACTGGTGCACACTGGATCACAAGTCCAACGCCTCTCCGATTCTGCAACAGTGCCTGGACTTCACTTACATTTAACTGAAGTGTCCAGTCCTCTCGTGGACATCTTGCTGATTTGACCGTGTGCGGTTTACCAGGGAAGATACATACTCTGGTGATTAACGATGGTTTAGTTGGGAAGACACTTGTTAGAAATGCGTAATGATTCAGCATAGAAGATAAGTTACTAAATCGTGATGTTTTAAGATGTTTTAATAAAAATAAAAATAATAATAATAATAATAATAATAATA
>NC_134890.1:102500-110000 GCF_041734735.1 Babylonia areolata
AATATGATGTTTTACATACGACATTTGCCTTCTTTGCAAAATTCAACTAGGGGAAGGGGGCAGGATGGTTAAGACGCCCAGCTGCCAATACAGAGTCCGTGAGGGTGTGGGTTCGATTCCTCATCTCACCCTTTCTCCCAAGTTTGACTGGAAAATCAAACTGGGCGTCTAGTCTTTCGGGTGAGACGATAAACTGAGGTCCTGTGTGCAGCACGCACTTGGCACACTGAAAGAAAACCCCATGGAAACAAAAGGATTGTCCTCTGGCAAAATCATGTAAAAAGAAATCCACTCTGATAGTGCACAAATATATAAACATGCACACAAGGTCTGAAAGCTCTTTGGGTTATGCTGCTGTCAGGCATCTGCCTATAGCAGATGTGGTTTAGTGTATATGGATTTGTCCGAACGCAGTGACGCCTCCTTGAAAAACTGAAACTGCCAGATTCCGTGAAAACATGGATAACTTAAACAAATGATAAAATTTCATCAGAAGATGTTTGTGTTATTTAATCACTGGCTACGTCTATTGCTGAGGCATCCAACAGAAGGGAGACAAGGCTTGTCTATAACGATCCTGACAAAAGGGAGACAAGGCTTGTCTATAACGATCCTGACAAAAGGGAGACAAGGCTTGTCTATAACGATCCTGACAAAAGGGAGACAGGGCTTGTCTATAACGATCCTGACAAAAGGGAGACAAGGCTTGTCTATAACGATCCTGACAAAAGGGAGACAAGGCTTGTCTATAACGAGGAATAGAATATGTCTTTATTACCAAGTGAACCGGAGTCACAAGGAATATTGGGGGAGATAGTACATAACAAGATACGAACATAAATCGAAAATCACACACAAACACAGATACAGTAGAAATTAGGATACATACAAGTGCATATCAATATAAAAACTTGTGCATACTCACACATGCACGCACTGCACACACACACACACACACACACACACACACACACACACACACACATGCACGCATGTACACACACAAACTCTCTCTCTCTCTCACACACACACACACGTTTGAACAGAAGCTGCATATTACATGTGGATGGGGTTGATGACTAGATCTTCAGGTAGATGGCTGTTGATTTTTGTTTGTTTTTTTCTCTCTCGTTGAATCATGCTGTTTTAGCCGTATTTTCTGTTTATACTCATGAGATAAGCAGTAATTACTTCCCGTGGCGTGACAGCTAAAATAAACTGTTGTCAATAAATTCTCTTCCGCCCCCCCCCCCCCTCATCCCCCCACTCCCCTCTCCCCCCTCTCTCCTCTGCTTGACGGTGAAGGTGGGTTGATAAATTCTAAGGTTGATCACGTGTGCTTACTTTTCAGACGCGCATGGCCGTTGCAAAGAAGCAGTTGACGTATTTCCGGTGCTGTGGTGTTTACCACCAGAAGAAAAACACAGATCTGGATGGAGAGTCACTTTGGCCTCAACACGCTGAGGAAATGGGCACACAGGTGCAGAGCATTTCCTGGCACTGGGAGGAGTAATGTCCTGCTGTAAAAAGGCCCCCTCACCACACACCTTTTGTTCGAAATTCAAAATTCAAACGGAGGTAATGTACGACAGGCTTTGTGGGCTGTGGGCGATACTTTGAACTGCTGGAGATCATGATTTGTAATCGATATTCTCTCTCTCCACTCCCCCTCCTCCCCTATCCCCTGTATTTTCCCTCGTCCAGAAGCCAGGATTTAACGGTTCTACACGTGCACTACATTTCCTGGCGCAAAGCGGAGTAATGCAACAGGAGTAAAAAGGGATGTCGCTACACATCGTCTGTGAGTTTGGAAACACGTAGGTTCGATGATAGACCTCACATTGCCTTTGCGACCAGCTGGGCAATAATCAGTAGAAATAATATTTGTGTGTGTGTGTGTGTGTGTGTGTGTGTGTGAATACGATTCCAATTTTAACTCACTCAGTACGGCCAGTCCTCTCTTCTCCTCTACACAGACCCTTCGGATGTCCAGTGGGTGTCTGAATGACCCAACCAATAGCTTCCGTCGTCAGAATTGTTGTATTCTTTGTCAACATTCACCTCTTCAGTATAAGAGCCTTCCACTTGCAATATTTTGATGATGGTAATTGGGGTGAAACGCTGTTAACGTCGTCTCTTTCGCCGTTCGTATGGAGAGAGTTAAACGACCGGAAAGTCATCTCTTCTTTCGCGTGTTTGTTTCTCATTGGTGTGAGCAGCAGGCAAAGAAAGGAGGAGGGACCAGTTGGGGTGGGGGGTGGGGGGTGGGAGGAGCTGGAGTAAGGACGGGTGGCACCAATCATCACCCCCAAAGCCCTGTGGCAACGATCAAGGCGTTGAGGGAAAACAGGAAACGCCAGACAGAGAGAAGTGCACTGCCACGTTGAAAGCCTGTCCTCGGCTTTTGCTGCTAGGCAACATAAAAACAACAACAACCACAAATTGTCAAAAGCGGACAGAATTGGGAGGACGTCTGTAGACCCCTTGACTGTAAACCTTGGTGAAATGAAAACTTCTTCTTCTTCTTCTCTTCCTCGACCTCCTCCTCCTCCACCTCCTCCTCCTCCGCCTCCTCCTCCTCCTCCTTCTCACCCCCCTCCTCCTCCTCCTCCTCCTCCCCCTCCTCCTCCTCCTCCTCCCCCTCCTCCTCCTCCTCCTCCCCCTCCTCCTCCCCCTCCTCCTCCTCCTCCTCCTCCCCCTCCTCCTCCTCGCCCTCCTCCTCCCCCTCCTCCTCCTCCTTCCTCTTCTCTTTCACCACCTCCTCCTCCCTCTCCTTTTTCTTCTCCTGCTCCTCCCCATCATTCTCCTCCTCCTCCTTCCTCTTCGTCTCCTTCTCCCCCTCCTCCTTCTCCCCCCCCTCCTCCTCCTCCTTCTCCCCCTCCTTCTCCCCCTCCTTCTCCTCCTCCTTCTCCCCCTCCTCCTCTTCCTTCTGCTCCTCCTCCCCATCATTCTCCTCCTCCTTCTTCCTCTTCCTATCCTTCTCCTTCTCCTCCTCCTCCTCCTCCTCCTCCTTGACGTTCTCAGCCACATCATCAGTCCAGTTCTGGTGATGGTGTCACGCGTGCTAAAGCGGACGTGCACCCTCCCCAATATACCCCACTACAGACGCCACAACACAACAAGCCCACACAGAAACGAAATTATGTAATGCATTTAATGATTATGTGTATAAGTCTATATATGTATGTAAATAAAATTATCAAGAGCATACAAAAAACAAACAAACAACAACAACCACCCAAAAAGAAAACGGCAGCAGAACTACAGCTTTAGTCTTGTCACATTTTTACCACAAGGGCACTGGTAAATGAGATGTCAAACCACAAGCACAGCATGGTCTTTGTTTTCCACGATAAATAAAAAATAAATAAATAAATAAACACATGAAAATAGGAGTGCTGCTGACGCTGGCGGACGGAAGACAGGCCCCCAGTATGGTGGTGGTGGTGTGTCCATCGAGATCGATGATGACCATCGTTGTCATCCAGCTGGGGGATGGGGGGAGGGTGGTGGTGGGGTGGGGGGGAGGATGCTCATGAATCTATCTGTGAATGCGCAGATGGCTGAATAGTCCAATCTGCGCACGAAATGTTCGCTGACAGTTGGGGCAGACAAAGACAGGCATATCATTGTCAGGGAGCTTGTTTGCCCGTGACTTTCTGGCCTGCCTCTTCTGAACAGCTGCTGCAGTCCTGTTGGCCTCGCACAACTTGGCGCCTTTGTGCACAGCAGCGCGCCATTTGTCACGGTCCACTGCAGATTCCTCCCAGGAGTCAGGGTTGATATCAAACGCTTTAAGAGAGACTTTCAGAGTATCTCTGAAGCGCTTCTTCTGACCTCCGTGTGATCTCTTCCCTTGTTGCAGCTCGCCATAGAAGAGCCTTCTGGGCAGCCGATGGTCTGGCATGCGCGCCACGTGTCCAGCCCAGCGAAGCTGGGACTGCATCAGGATGGTGAAGATGCTGGGAAGGGTGGTTTTTGCGAGCACCTCTGTGTCTAGGGTCCTGTCTTGCCACTTGATGTTCAGTAGCTTCCTGAGGCATGTTGTGTGGAAGTGGTTCAGCTTCTTGGCATGTCGTTGGTACACTGTCCAAGTTTCGCAGGCGTACAGTAGTGTGGGGAGAACTACTGCTCTGTAGACCTTTAGCTTGGTCTCAAGACTAATGCCTCTTCTGTTCCAGATATTTGCACTGAGTCTGCCAAAAGTTGCGCTTGCTCTTGCAATCCTGACGTTCACTTCATCGTCGATGGTCGCATTTCGTGACAGTGTGCTGCCAAGGTATGTGAACCGCTCCACCGCACTGAGTCTCTGACCGTTGACTGTGATGTTGGGCTCAACGTAGGGTTTCCCTGGGGCTGGCTGATGAAGAACTTCAGTTTTCCTCGTGCTGATGGTAAGGCCGAAGTTCCTGCTGGCAGTGGCAAACTTGACACTGAGTTGCATGTCAGCTTCAGATCCAGCGTTGAGGGCACAATCATCAGCAAACAAAAAGTCTCTGATGTCTGTCATGACCTTCGTTTTTGCTTGAAGCCTTCTGAGGTTAAACAACTTGCCATCTGTTCGGTACTTTAGGCCGATTCCAACATCGCCATCTCTGAAGGCATCAGTAAGCATTGCAGAGAACATGAGACTGAACAGCGTTGGAGCCAGGACGCAGCCTTGCTTGACACCATTTGTGACAGCAAAAGGAGCAGATGTTTCGCCATTGTCCTGGACTCGAGCCTGCATGCCTTCATGGAATTGGCTGACCAAGGAAATAAATTTCCGAGGGCATCCATACTTGGCCATGATCTTCCACAGTCCCTCTCTACTCACGGTGTCGAAGGCCTTAGTGAGGTCGACATAGGTGGAGAACAGATCAGCATTTTGCTCCTGACATTTCTTTTGCAGCTGCCTTGCAGCAAACACCATGTCGGTGGTTCCGCGCTCTTTCCGGAATCCACATTGGCTCTCAGGCAAATGACCTTGGTCAAGGTGTGCTGTGAGGTGGTTTAGTAGGATCCTGGCAAGCATCTTGCCTGTGATGGAGAGCAAGGAAATGCCCCGATGGTTATCACAGGCTTGCCGGTTCCCCTTTCGCTTGTACAAGTGAATGATAGATGCATCTTTGAAATCCTGGGGGATCGTCTCTTCTTTCCACATGAGTGAGTACAGCTGATGGAGCTTCTCAGTCAGCACAGTGCCTCCATCCTTGTAGACCTCTGCTGGTATGGAGTCTGAGCCAGGTGCTTTGCCACTGGATAGCAGACAGATTGCTTTCTGGGTCTCAAGAAGTGTTGGCGGATCGTCCAGTGCTTCGTTGATGGGGACTTGTGGGAGACGGTCTGTGGCTTCATCATTTATGGAGGAAGGGCGATTTAAAACACTGTTGAAGTGCTCAGCCCAGCGTTCGAGAATTTTCTCCTCGGTGATCAAGGTATTCCCATCTGCACTGAGGAGGGGGGATGATCCTGAGGATGTGAGGCCGTAGACTTCTTTTAAGGCATCATAGAACCTCTTCATATCGTGCCTGTCAGCATATCCCTGGATCTCATCAGCTTTGTCACTCAGCCACTTATCCTGCATCTGGCGTAACTTTTGCTGAACAGTCCTGCAGATGGCATCGTACGCATCCTTTTTTGATGTGGACTTTGGGTTGCTCAGGTAGGCTTGATGCAGACGCCGTTTCTCATCCAGAAGCTGCTTGATTTCATCACAGTTTTCATCAAACCAGTCTTTGTGCTTTCTGGTCATGGGTCCCAGGGTCTCTGAAGCTGTACTATAGATCAGCTCACGCAGGGTCCTCCAGTCAGACTCCACATTCTGGTTGTCCAGAGAGGCGGATTCCAGACGGTCTTCCAGCAGCTCCACAAAGGACTGTTTGATGGTGATGTTATTCAGCTTAGCGATGTTGAGCCGTTTTGGAGCCTTCTGGCCTTGGGGGCGTCTCTTGGGCTGGATTCGAATATTCAGCTTCGAGACTACAAGGCGATGGTTTGTCCAACACTCGGCGCCGCACATGGTCTTTGTTGCACGTACATCTTGCCTATCCCTTTTCCTGATGATGACATAATGAGATGCCAGTGCTTTGAGCGAGGGTGCATCCATGACGTCCTGTTACGGGTAGGGAGGCAGAAAACTGTTGGTTATCAGCAGTTCGTGCTCTGCACAAGTCTGAAGCAAAAGCAATCCATTTGAGTTGCAGTGGCCCACACCGTGCTTTCCAATCACTCCATCCCAGGAGATGTAGTCAGAGCCAACTCTAGCATTGAAGTCCCCAAGAATGATGAGCTTGTCTGCTTTAGGGATAGCAGCAATGACAGAGTGAAGGTCCTCGTAGAACTTCGCCTTCACTTCATCCGGGTTGGTCATGGATGGGGCGTAGGCACTGACAATGGTGAGGTGCTTCTGGCCAGATGCCAGTGGGAGTTTCATGGTCATAAGCCTATCGTTGACTCCCTTTGGGATTCCAGCTAGCTTGCTGACAAGTGCTGTTTTTACTGCAAAACCAACGCCAGCCTCACGTCGCTCTTCGCTTCCTCGTCCACTCCAGAAGAAGGTGTAACCAGATCCCCATTCACAGAGCTCGCCTTCGCCTGCAAGCCGAGTCTCACTCAAGGCTGCGATGTCAATGTTGTATCTGGCGAGTTCGGATGCAACTAATGCCGTTCTCCTTTGGGGTCTGTCCACGTTATCTCTGTCCAGGAGAGTCCTTATGTTCCAAGCACCAATGGTGAGAGGAACGATCCTTGTTTTTTTCTTTTCTTTCTTTGTTTCGATCGCTGATGTAGGGTCCCCGCCAGCCGCGGTATGCTGGCTAGGGTGATATGGAGCAGGCAATTTTTAGGGCACCTTTTCTAGCCCCTTCCTCATGCCAGGGAGGTGAGCAGTGCATTCCTAAAGAGGGCTGCTCAGACGCTCAGACGGCTGCCGAGCTCCATCGCTGCTCCTGTCGACGAAGAACGACCCTATAGCCTGAGCCGCCTGCGTGCAGGTCTGCGGCTGCGACTGCCAGTGTACCCACACCTGTCGTTTCGTCGCTCGCCTGTCGCCACAGGACTTGGGGGTGATGAAATGATGAAGGATAAAAGGTCATTTTGGATGACTGATGACTTGCGCGATGAGTTTGTTTAAAGTGAAGAGGAGTTGCGCAACGTCGACCTCACTCTCTCGTCCGGGTCCACCAATTTCCAGTGGCAAGACTAAGTCGAGACGACTGGAGGATGAGCACGGATGCAGTGGATGACCAAGATATCCTTTCGGTGTCTCATCTTGCTCTCTGCACTCCACAGTGCGTTGCTGTAACCGCCTTCCTCTCCGTTGAACCGATGGCGGACGGAAGACAGGCCCCCAGTATGGAACGTCAGCGGAGCCCTCAGCGGATCCGTCGCCGGCTCCGAGAGGCGGATGGTCTGGAACCACCATGTTATAACTAAAACATCTACAAAACTGGCGGCACCCAGCGAGGAGCGCACAGGAAGCCCAAAACCATTGATGAATAATTATTTCGAAAGATATCA
>NC_134890.1:115000-117500 GCF_041734735.1 Babylonia areolata
GTTATATAGCGTTGGACTTTAAATCTGAGGGTCCCTGGTTCGAATCTCGGTAACGGCGCCTGGTTGGTAAAGGGTGGAGATTTTTCCAATCTCCCAGGTCAACATATGTGCAGACCTGCTTGTGCCTGAACCCCCTTCGTGTGTATACGCAAACAGAAGATCAAATACGCACGTTAAAGATCCTGTAATCCATGTCAGCGTTCGGTGTGTTACGGAAACAAGAACGCAACCAGCATGCACATCCCCGAAAACGGAGTATGGCTGCCTAAATGGCGGGGTAAAAACGGTCATACACGTAAAAGCCCACTCGTGTACAGACGAGTGAACACTGATGGGAGCTGCAGCCCACGAACGCAGAAGAAGTCGACGTGGTATTACTTTTACTTTGAGCACAACAGTCCTCTCTCTCCCTCTCTCTCTCCCATCTCCCAAAACGCAGATGGGTTTGATAAACTCCAGATGAACCACGTGGCGCACGTGCCTTTCAAACGCGCATGCCTGTCGCGCCGGCGGAAGCAGTGAGAGTACTTCCGGTACTGTGGCCTCCATCATGCCGGGACAAACTCGGCGCTGTTTGTTGACACGGCTCAGGACCAGAGATCAGCGGAGAAAATGTCGTTCTGTTGAATCCAGTGCCGTGTTTTTTAATCTTTCCTCCTCTGCCTGGCAACACAACACAGGGGAACAGTTGAACACGTGCGCTACATTTCCTTAGTCACATATGGCGGAGTGATGCAGGGGTGTAAAAAGGCACATCACTACGTGTTGGGTTGTGTGAATTCAAAATTCAAACGCTGTGAGATGGCCGTGAAAGGCGAGCTGTAAGAGTTTTAGGAACACATACAATAATAATCAACACAAATGACCCAGATTTTTATTTTCAGACAACTCCCAATTTTTTCCCTTAAACAGCCATACACCACCGCCCACCAGAAAATAACAAAAAAACAAACAACAACAAAAACTGCAGCTTACGTGCCGGCAGTTCGGGAAGCAAGCAAAACGCCTTTCCCTTTCTGGGGTCTTGACCCTGCGTGAACAAACAGTCGCACACCTCTCGATCCACTTTGGCAAGCCCGCGCACAGAGTCTCGCTTTGATGTGAGAAACCCTTTCCCCGGTCTTGCGGCCTTTCTCGGACTGGTGTTCGGGTTGGGGAAAGGGAGAGGAAGGGAGACAATTGCTGACCGATTTTCTTCTCCTTTTTTGGTTTTTTTGTTTTGGTGTTGTTGTTGTTGTTGTTGTTGTTGTTTGTTCGTTGTTTGTTGAGAGAAACCGGGGTGTTGATGTTGTGATTGTCGACGTTCGTTTCTTAAAATATTCCGTAAAATGCGCGTGCTTAAACAAACAGAGAGAGAGGGGGTGGGTGGGTGGGGGCTGTGTAGTTGTGGAAAAGAGAGCGGTGTCATTATGTCAGCGACGATGTGAATGGTGACAGTCTTGTGCATCATGTGTCCTTCCCATCCTATATTCTATCCTTCTAGTTTCTTTATACCTTTTATATCCTTTATCATCTGCTTAATTATGGTTTTTGATAGGATTTACGCCAGTTACTTCAGCCTAGTGATAACAAACTTCCCCTGTCTACGGAAGAACAGAAAAGTCAAGTATTGTATTATACGGACTTGTATTGGCATGTATTGTATTGTATTGTATTACTCTTTGTCACAACAGACGTCTCTCTGTGGGAAATTCGGGCTGTTTTCCCCATGTATAGTTGAACAGGTATACAGTATCAGTATCAGTATCAGTAGCTCAAGGAGGCGTCACTGCGTTCGGTCAAATCCATATACGCTACACCACATCTGCCAAGCAGATGCCTGACCAGCAGCGTAACCCAACGCGCTTAGTCAGGCTTTGAGAAAAAAAAAAAGAAATGAAAATAAATCAATAATAAATAAATGAACAAAATAAAATAAATAAAGTAAGAAAATAACAAACAAACAAAACAACAACAACAACAAAATAAATATACAAAATAAATCGCTATACAATCCACTGCCACTTTATTTCTTTATTTATTTATTTTTTTTTATTATTATTAATTTTGCCTTCAAGTGTACATGTATTTGTTTTTTTCTATGAAAGTAGATTACTTTTTCCTTGATATAATTTTGCCAAAGAAAACTCTTTTCTTTTCCATGGTTTTTTTTCCGTTTTTTTTTTTTTTTTGTTTTTTAACTTGCGTTATGCGCATGGCACACACGGTACTTCGGTTTATTATATCTTCCGAATGACTAGCATCCAGACCACGACTCGAGGTTTAGTGGATAAGGGGAAAATGTTGCGAGTGTGGCTGGTATTCGATCCTATGCGCTCAGATTCTCTCGCTTCCTAAAAGCGGACGTGTTACCACTAAGCTCACAGTTGACGGACTGCTGATTTTCCGTCGACAACAGAAAATTGGGGTCTGATGCTGGGGACACACTTTTACACCACACAGAGCCACGTGGATACAGAAAATAACTATCTTTATGTCTGTCTGTGTGTGTGTGTGTGTG
>NC_134890.1:122500-130000 GCF_041734735.1 Babylonia areolata
CGCTTCACAAACACGGAGTCATTTGCACAACAGACTGTCTTCCACGTCAGAGCCGAGGGACAGTTACCATTGGGCGCTCATCATTCGTTTCCTGTGTCATTCAATCAGGTTTCTGTCTCACACACACACACACACACACACACACACACACACACACACACACACACACACACACACACACATTCATTCCCCCATTTTTACGCCAGAAAAAAGAACATGGTGAAGAAAGACCAGAAGAAGTAGGAAGAGGAGGTGTAGCGTGAAGAGGAGGAGACAGAGGAGAACAACGAGAAAAAGGAGGAGAAGGAAGAGGGGGTGTAGCGTGAAGAGGAGGAGAAAGAGGAGAACAACGAGAAAAAGGAGGAGAAGGAAGAGGAGGTGTAGCGTGAAGAGGAGGAGACAGAGGAGAACAACGAAAAAAAGGAGGAGAAGGAAGAGGGGGTGTAGCGTGAATAGGAGAAGACAGAGGAGAACAACGAGAAAAAGGAGGAGAAGGAAGAGGGGGTGTAGCGTGAAGAGGAGGAGAAAGAGGAGAACAACGAGAAAAAGGAGGAGAAGGAAGAGGGGGTGTAGCGTGAAGAGGAGAACAACGAGAAAAAGGAGGAGAAGGAAGAGGGGAAAGAGATGTAGAAAAACACAAGAACAAGATCAAGAAGAGGAAGAGGCTGGTGATCAATTTGTGCAATACACACGGCACGTATTTACTACTGCTACTACTACCACTACTGTTACTACTACTAGGCCAGTACAGTCATTTTGGGCTACAAACTCCCCATATACTGGGCTTTAATTACACTCGGGACGGATAGTTTTCTCCCTTGCTTTTCCCCGCAGACGGCCCATTTGTAAGGGGTTAGAAAAAAATCACAAAAAATACAAAACACAAAGGAACAAAATGAAACTTTCAGAACGGGTTATTGACATGCTGGGTTAGTTCATGCCAAAATATGAAAGTTCCTACCTGAATATGTTTGCTATATGTGCCATGTTGAAAATACTCCAATTTTTTAGGTCAGGATCACCTTACAGTCACATACTTTCATCAGCTCCATGGACACACAGTCACTGGGGAAAAGGCCTGTATATGCACAAAATAACTTGAATAAAGTGGGTATTGCTCAGGATAAAAAAAATAAGTAAATTACAAATGATATTATGTGAAAATGTTACAAATTTTTACACATGGGAAATTGGAAAAAAAAAGAGCACACTGGCACACCGGATATTTCAGTCCCCAAGCACCATCTTCCTAGTTGTCAGTGTAATTCTGCACTGAGTGGTACAACTGGAAGCAGGGGATGGCCTTGTTGGGTTGGCAGAGTTTATCACAGAGGGTAACCCCACACTTTTTACACCAGTTGGGGGTCTGCCGAATCTGGACGTCCGGGTGTCTCCTGCTGCGAGCGCTGCACACGTGACACTTCCTGTAGTTCTTCCTGCCACTGGGGATGGGTGGCAGAGGGCAGGAGAAGTGCTCATTCTGCTTGCCACTCAGTCTGGACAGTGGAGACTGTATTGGTGGAGCAGTAGATGGCCCAGGAACTGCAGGATCAGGCTGTGCTGCGGCTTGCTGTACACTGACTGCCACTCCACGTTGATACCGCTCATTCAGGCTGTCCCCAACAGCGATGACCAAATTTTTCAGGGACATTCTACCCTGGTTCCTGTTTTTCAGGTAGATGTTGTACAGGATAGAAGCCTGAATGACGGTGAGGGTGAAGAGATGGAAGAACAGCTTCCTCCACCACTTCATGGTCTTCCTGTTGAGTGGCATGTAGGACAGGAGCTGGTCACTCTTGTCCACACCAGCCATGTTTAGGACGTAGTCCTGGACAGCTGCTGGCTTGCGGAATTCCCCTCGCCGTGTGGTGACATTGATCATCAGGGTGGGATCAGTTTTGGTTGTGATGACATGGACAGGTTTCTTGTCCATCCAACGAAGAACAGCAACTGCACCTGAAACAGTACAGTGGAAAATAAAGTGCTTGTACAGTTGTAGTGTATTCTCTTACTTACCTCTGCTGTCTCTATCAGCCTGGAAAAAATAACACACATACACACTACATATATACATACATGATTATATATATATATATGTGTGTGTGTGTGTGTGTGTGTGTGTGTGTGTGTGTGTGTGTTTATTTTTATTTTTCATTCATTACATTATCTTTTTATTTGCATTACTGAAATATTTTACAAAACAATAAATAGATACTTATTGCATTTAGAATTTCCAGCAACAATAATCATCAAAACAAACCTACCTTGTCTGTATGCCTGAACTTGGCCCCGTTGTGGTAGTGGCTGGGTCTTCAGCTGAGGAGGCATTCCCTTGCGGTTGGGTCGCACAGTCCCCACACAGTGAGTCTCACGAGCCACAAGTGCCTCAGCCAGCTCCGGACAGGCATAATAGTTATCCACATAGACAGTCCTGCCATTGTCGAGAAGTGGTTCACAAAGCCTCATGACAACATCTACTGGGCGATTGCTCACATTAGGCTCTGCAGCAAATATTTCAAATCTGTGAACATACCCAGTCTGAGATTCACAGAGTTCATACAGCTTGATCCCCCATTTTGTGGGCTTATCCTTCATGTACACCCTGAATTCTGACTTTCCTCTCCAAGCACAGATAGCCTCACCCACACTGATGTTGTCTTGGGGAGTGTAGAGGGTACTGAATTTGTTCTGGAGATGGGTGTACACTGGCCTAATTTTGTGCAGGGGATCATGTCCTTCTTGGCCAGGAGGGATGTAGTCAGCATTGTTGCTGACATGGAGCATGGCCAAAATTAAACTAAATTTGTCCCTGCTCATTACATTTGGAGCAAAAGGGCTACAGAGCATGGGTTTTGTGCTCCAGTAGTCCTTCACCTCTGGTTTATGTACCACTCCCATGTACACACAAATGGTCAGAAAACCCACCAAATCATTCACAGTCACACCATTATCTGGCCACTGCTTGAATAAACTCCTCCTCTTCAGTTCACCTCTAGCCACAATGTTCTCTTGTGCATACCTGTTTGTCTCTGTGACAATAGAATTCAGGAGGTCTTCTGTCACAAACTGTACTTTCATCACCGCCTCCATCATCATCGTCGATGTCAGAACCTTCAGTTTGAAGCATTTCAATCACTTCAGCAGCAGTAAAACGCCGCCGTCGTGATCTACTTTGCTCCGAAACATTTCCACTCGAACTCGCCTGGGACGCCATTGTTGATACGTATGCAGATTAGCTTGTCATGTGGGGTACCGAACTAAGTCCCTTGCCAAGAGAGTATGTTCTCACGGAAACTCACGATGGAACTTTCCATTTGACCCTTGACACATTCGGGATGACCGGTGAAGGTCCGTTTGACATGCTCCCTCAAAAGGAAAGCATGGAAAAATTTGTAAATGTTGGAAACGCTATAGCGTTCCGTAGTCCTGAACCGTGCCTTACGTCACGACCGCTATAGCGTTCCGTAGTCCTGAACCGTGCCTTACGTCACGACCGCTATAGCGTTCCGTCGTCCGGAACCGTGCCTTACGTCACGACCGCTATAGCGTTCCGTCGTCCGGAACCGTGCCTTACGTCACGACCGCTACAGCGTTCCGTCGTCCTGAACCGTGCCTTACGTCACGACCGCTATAGCGTTCCGTCGTCCGGAGTGAGTTAAGCGCATGAAATGAAGCAATACATATCCAACAGTGCGTAACAGCATACAACAGCACATGAAGACAGGAAAAAAAAGACAGGTATATATCTATATGTGATCCTGCACATCAGATGGCCGAAGCGAATTTCCAACGAGGAACTCATGCCCCGGGCGAAGCAAGACCAAATCACCAAGAGTATCCAGATGAGGAAGTGGGGTTGGGTTGGACACACCCTGCGTAGAGGACAGACCCACATTCCATGCCACGCCTTGGACTGGAACCCACAGGGGAAGTGGAAGAGGGGATGACCAGTCAGCACCTGGAGAAGAACTCTACAGGCAGAACTCCAGTCCACCAACATGACCTGGGGTGAAGCCAAGAGAACAGCCCAAGACAGAGCGAGATGGAGATCTGGGGGCCCTGTGTTCCAACCGGAACGAAGAGGATGAAGTGTGTAAGTGTTAAAGTATATATATATTTTGGAGTGATGGCCTAGAGGTAACGCGTCCGCCTACGAAGCGAGATAATTTGAGCGCGCTGGTTCGAATCGCGGCTCAGCCGCCGATATTTTCTCCCCCTCCACTAGACCTTGAGTGATGGTCTGGACGCTAGTCATTCGGATGAGACGATAAACCGAGGTCCCGTGTGCAGCATGCACTTAGCGCACGGAAAAGAACCCACGGCAACAAACGGGTTGTTCCTGGCAAAATTCTGTAGGAAAATCCACTTCCATAGGAAAAACAAATAAAAGTGCATGCAGGAAAAAATGCCAAAAAAATGGGTGGCGCTGTAGTATAGCGACGCGCTCTCCCTGGGGAGAGCAGCATGAATTTCACACAGAGATATCTGTTGTGATAAAAAGAAATACAAATACAAATATATATATGTATATATATATATATATATATATACATATATATATATATGTGTGTGTGTGTGTGTGTGTGTGTGTGTGTGTGTGTGTGTGTGTGTGTGTGTGAGCAATTACACACACACACACACACACACACACAACATGATGGTTTCAATAGAGAAGGAACAAGAAGTAGGGTGTGTGAGAGGGGGCAGACATGTAAAATTTAAGCAGTCTCTCTCACTCTCTCTCTTTCTTTCTCTCTCTCTCAACCACTTAACGTTCTTTCTCGATATGTCTCTGTCTCTGCGTGTGTCCCTTTCTGACTCTCTCTCTGTTTCTGCTTCTTTAATTAACAATTTCTATCTGTCTCTTCCTCTGTGTGTGCGTGTGTCTCTCTCTGTCTGTTTCAATGTCTGGCTGTCCCTCTGCCTATAACAATCTCTGTCTTTATCCCCTCCATCTCACCCCTCCTCTCTCTCTCTGCCTATAACTATCTCTGTCTTTATCCCCTCCATCTCACCCCCCCCCCTCTCTCTCTCTGCCTATAACTATCCCCCCCAGCCCACCCCCCACCCTTCTCTCTGCCTATACCTATCTCTCTCCTCCTCAAGCCCCCCCCCCCCCAACTTCTCTCTCTCTGCCTATAACTATCTCTCTTTCTCCCCCCCCCCCCATCTCCCTCTCTCTGCCTATAACTATCTTTCTTCCCCCCCATCTCCCCCCCTCTCTCTCTCTGCCTATAACTATCTCTCTTTCTCCCCCCCCCCATCTCCCCCCTCCTCTCTCTCTGCCTATAACTATCTCTCTTTCTTCCCCCCATCCCCCCCCTCTCTCTCTCTGCCTATAACTATCTCTCTTTCCCCACCCATCTCCCCCCCTCTCTCTCTCTCTCTCTGCCTATAACTATCTCTCTTTCTTCCCCCCCATCTCCCCCCCCCTCTCTCTGCCTATAACTATCTCTCTTTCTTCCCCCCCCCATCTCCCCCCCCCTCTCTCTCTGCCTATAACTATCTCTCTTTCTTCCCCCCCCCTCATCTCTCCCCCTCTCTCTCTCTGCCTATAACTATCTCTCTTTCTTCCCCCCCCCATCTCCTCCCCCCCTCTCTCTCTGCCTATAACTATCTTTCTTTCTTCCCCCCCCCCATCTCCCCCCCTCTCTCTGCCTATAACTATCTCTCTTTCTTCCCCCCCCCCATCTCCTCCCCCCCTCTCTCTCTGCCTATAACTATCTCTCTTTCTTCCCCCCCCATCTCCCCCCCTCTCTCTGCCTATAACTATCTCTCTTTCTTCCCCCCCCCATCTCCCCCCCCTCTCTCTCTCTGCCTATAACTATCTCTCTTTCTCCCCCCCCCCCTCATCTCTCCCCCTCTCTCTCTCTGCCTATAACTATCTCTCTTTCTCTCCCCCCCCTCATCTCTCACCCCCCCTCTCTCTGTGCCTATAACTATCTCTCTTTCTCCCCCCCCCCATCTCTCCCCCTCTCTCTCTCTCTCTGCCTATAACTATCTCTTTCTTCTCCCCCCCCATCCCCCCCCTCTCTCTCTGCCTATAACTATCTCTCTTTCTTCCCCCCCCCCCATCCCCCCCCCCTCTCTCTGCCTATAACTATCTCTCTTTCTTCCCCCCCCCATCTCCCCCCCTCTCTCTGCCTATAACTATCTCTCTTTCTCCCCCCCCCCCTCATCTCTCCCCCTCTCTCTCTCTGCCTATAACTATCTCTCTTTCTCCCCCCCCCCCTCATCTCTCCCCCTCTCTCTCTCTCTGCCTATAACTATCTCTCTTTCTCCTCCCCCCCTCATCTCTCCCCCTCTCTCTCTCTGCCTATAACTATCTCTCTTTCTCCCCCCCCCTCATCTCTCCCCCTCTCTCTCTCTCTGCCTATAACTATCTCTCTTTCTCCCCCCCCCCCTCATCTCTCCCCCTCTCTCTCTCTGCCTATAACTATCTCTCTTTCTCCCCCCCCCCTCATCTCTCCCCCTCTCTCTCTCTCAGTGCCTATAACTATCTCTCTTTCTCCCCCCCCTCATCTCTCCCCCTCTCTCTCTCTGCCTATAACTATCTCTCTTTCTCCTCCCCCCCTCATCTCTCCCCCTCTCTCTCTCTGCCTATAACTATCTCTCTTTCTCCCCCCCCCTCATCTCTCCCCCTCTCTCTCTCTCTGCCTATAACTATCTCTCTTTCTCCCCCCCCCCTCATCTCTCCCCCCCTCTCTCTCTGCCTATAACTATCTCTCTTTCTCCCCCCCCCCCCTCATCTCTCCCACTCTCTCTCTCTCAGTGCCTATAACTATCTCTCTTTCTCCCCCCCCCTCATCTCTCCCCCTCTCTCTCTCTGCCTATAACTATCTCTCTTTCTCCTCCCCCCCTCATCTCCCCCTCTCTCTCTCTCAGTGCCTATAACTATCTCTCTTTCTCCCCCCCCCCCCTCATCTCTCCCCCTCTCTCTGTCTCAGTGCCTATAACTATCTCTCTTTCTCCCCCCCCCCCTCATCTCTCCCCCTCTCTCTCAGTGCCTATAACTATCTCTCTTTCTTCCCCCCCATCTCCCCCCCCCTCTCTCTCTGCCTATAACTATCTCTCTTTCTTCCCCCCCCCATCCCCCCCTCTCTCTCTGCCTATAACTATCTCTCTTTCTTCCCCCCCCCCCCCCATCTCCCCCCCCCATCTCTCTCAGTGCCTATAACTATCTCTCTTTCTCCCCCCCCCCCCCATCTCCCCCACTCTCTCTCTCTCAGTGCCTATAACTATCTCTCTTTCTTCCCCCCATCTCCCCCCCCTCTCTCTGTCTGCCTATAACTATCTCTCCCATACACCCCCTCTCTCTCTCTCTGCCTATCTCTCTTTTTCTCCCCCCCATCTCACCCCCCATCTCTCTCTCTGTGCCTGTAACTATCTCCCCTCTCTCTCTCTCTCTCAGATTATAGCACATAATAACATAGAGTTGCACACGAAGAAGAAAAAGATATTTTTAAAAAATAAAATAAAATAAAAACAATAACAATACGT
>NC_134890.1:135000-162500 GCF_041734735.1 Babylonia areolata
CAGTATATGCACTCATGCGCACGCCACGAATATGTTCCAATACGGACACGCACCCGGTTCGGGCGCAATAGCCAAGTGGTTAAAGCGTTGGACTGTCAATCTGAGGGTCTCGGGTTCGAATCACGGTGACGGCGCCTGGTGGGTGAAGGGTGGAGATTTTTACGATCTCCCAGGTCAACATAATTATGCACAAACCTGCTAGTGCCTGAACCCCCTTCGTGTGTATATGCAAGCAGAAGATCAAATACGCACGTTAAAGATCCCGTAATCCATGTCATCGTTCTGTGGGTTATGGAAACAAGAACATACCCAGCATGCACACCCCTGAAAACGGAGTATGGCTGCCTACATGGCGGGGTAAAAACGGTCATACACGTAAAAGCCCACTCGTGTGCATACGAGTGAACGTGGGAGTTGCAGCCCACGAACAAAGAAGAAGAAGAAGAAGGACACGCACCCGGACACACTGGTCATGCACATAACACGAGGCACTCAAGTTTCGTAGGAACACACACACACACACACACACACACACCCGGACACTCGCCACAAGGCAGCCAAGTGCTGCATGAAACACCCCCCCCCCCCCCCCCCCACACACACACCCGGACACCCGCCACAAGGCAGCCAAGTGCTGCATGAAACACCCACACAACCAGACAAACTCAGAAACAAGCGCAGTTTCAGAACAGTTTCAACCGTTTTAAAACCACTCCAGTGAAACGATGTTACACTAATGAATGACCAATCAATTAAATCAAATGAGTGAGGCTTTAGTAGTCATCGTGAGTGTATTCTATGCTCTTCGAGCACACCAATTCGCTGCCCTGATAACCATAGAAGGTATGGCAGTAGAACCTTTAACCCTTTCTATGCTCTTTGAAACATCATACCACCAAGACAGGACCAACACGTATGAAATTAGTATGTAGGAATTACATGTAGGACTATAATATGCATATACCTTAAAAAACAAACAAACAAGAAACCCACACAAAAACGAAAATAAAGAGAGAAAAAAGTTTCCCACCATTGCTGTTAAAGTGAACCGTTCACTGCTTGAGCAAGGGACTGGATGTGAGCACAAGGTACAGAGATCTCTGCTGTGATGTTCAAGGTGTTTTGCCTGACACATACAGTCTGTGGCATCACTTGTTCAAGTCGTGTACCGTTCTGCATTGGACTATTTGTCAGTTGTGATTTGTCTTTAATCGTAATGATTATAACTAAGCCTCCGTCACCGCCACACCCGAACGTATCACCACTACATTCCTTTTTTTTTAATTCATCTCCATTCTCCTCTCCCACCCCCTTGTTGTGTGTTGAAATGAGCAAATGCTTGCTCATCTAAAACACCCCGAAGGTCAGCTGATCAGTTTCTGTTTCACTCTCCCACCCCCTTGTTGAAATGAGCAAATGCTTGCTCATCTAAAACACCCTGAAGGTCAGCTGATCAGTTTCTGCGGTTTCAAGGTAGTGTCGAAGCGTGCGGGCTGATCCATATTCGCTGCATCCCATGTGCTGTGAGATCCCGTAGTGAACTTAGTGGAGCAAGAAACCAAGAAGAAGAAGACGCACGTTTTGAAACAGAACCAACTTTCCAGTCTTTACAACCGATGGCCACCGTATCCATCATCCAAACACGGATACTGAAAATCCATCATCCAAACACGGATACTGAAAATCCATCATCCAAACACGGATACTGAAAATCCATCATCCAAACACGGATACTGAAAATCCATCATCCAAAGACTCGGACACTTCAAATTCAACGTTGAATGACTGTAATTCTTATGTACTGTTTATGTTTTACTCCCAAATCAAAAGTGTGTTTATTGAGATAATGAAGATTTCTGTACTCTGTAACCAGACAGACACTAATGGAGTCGCCGTCCTTGCATGATGCATGGTTGACTGAAACAATCGCCGCTGAATTCCGTCTCGGCACACGGATTGAAGGTGTCAGAAAAAAAAAGTAAAAAAAAAATAAAATAAAATAAATAAAAAAATAAAATAAAATAAATAAAAAACAGTCACGCGAAAACAGTTACGCTTTCAAGTTCGTTTCAGGTAAACCTATTTATGCGCTGCGAGCCACTTTTAAGTTTTATCAAGACTGAGATAAAGGTTAAAATGTCCCGTATCCTTTTACGGCGATACTGACATTTTAAAAATTATATATTTATTTATTCGTTTATTTTTTTATTGTGGCAGTGAATTTCTCCATTGCTGGCCGGTGTCCCTGGGGTTAGGAAGGCGGGGCCTCATCTTTTCCTTCCGCCATTTTAACCCTCCCCAACTGAAGTCAATTATTTATGGCAATTACACCTGGGTGAGTGAAGAAAATCGGACTAACTGAAGGCCAGACGGTTGGCAGCCATGCTGCCGCGGCAACGGAGCCTGGTGATCACTGGATAAGAAGTCCTACGCCTGACGGATTTTCAGTGCCAGTTCAGGTGCCTTTCGATCAGTAAAAGCAATCAGCTTTGATTAACAAATAGGCTAACTCAAAAAAGTAATTTACACTGGGGCGAAGAGGGGATCGAGGGGGGAGCAGAGTAAGGGAAGTGACTCCACCCAAACTGCTTTTAAAATGATTTCTCAATAGATTGAATCGATGAAGAAGTGAATGTGTGAAGCTTATATGGTGATGGAGTTGACAGTGAAGGGCTGGCGACATTTGAGCAAAGAGGAGGGGGGAGGGAGGGGTGGGGGAGGTCGTGGGCCGGGGGAGTGGGGTGGGGGGCGGGAGAAGGGAGGGGAGTGGGGCTGCCCGGGACGAATTAAGGGTACTCACATTGTCAAAACTTTTTGCCGGGACAGACGACCAAAAAGGAGACAAGGAGAACAAGTGTTGTGTCAACAAACAGGTGCTTAACTTCCCCTTCTTGGGTTTCAGCCGTGACTGCTTCTGTCAGTGAGTTAATGGTACCTTTCATACCGCCCCGGCACGGCATCCCATCATGTTCCCGGCCGCAACTAAAAGTGTGTGAGACCACTGACCCATATTAGTGCTGCCCCGCTGATGTTCGAAGTGGAAGATAATAGGTTGATGGCGACTGTCAACTTGAGTCGGTTGTTGCTTGAAACTGCCACGCACTTAAAGGTAACCGCCGAAACTGACAAACGCCGTACTCGTGCATTACAGGAATTTGACTGTTCGGGCATCACTGAGTCAGACTGAGGAAAAACTTCAGCGATATTTTGACTGAGTCCATCGCGGGTCTTTTGTCAGACTGAGACAGTGCACTGAAGGTGAGCCGGGAACAAGTGAGTGAATTCATCACGCAGCTGATCGAGTCAATTGAATCTGCCTAACTTTGAAACAGGTCTTTACCAGTAATATAAAGGTTTACTTGACTTGATGGAGTACGTCTGTAACACTTTCTCTCTCTCTCTTTTCTTTATTATTATTTTTTTTTTATGTGTTGGTTATTGAGCCGGAGACTTTTCCTTAAAAAAAAAGAAAAGAAAAGAAAAGGTCCCTGTCGAGCAGTCGATGATCGGGAAGTTCTCTTTCAGTGCTTGAGTAGTGGTTACTCTATGCATGGTAAAATTAGTCAGGAGCGGGTAGCAAGGGGTGGGGGGTGGGGGGGGATTGGGGGGGCAGCCGGGTCTGCGGCTAAAGTGACGAACATTTCACGCCTGGCAACTAGGCCAGTGCATTCGTACTTCTGATGCCGACGGCAGTCTGTCACTGTTTTTAAGTAAACATATATAATGAATGAAAGAAAATAGCTGTAAACTTAAAATCTAGTTGTGTGCATCACCCAAACGCCGCCGCGCTCTCGAAGATAAGCAGACGACTTTTGATGCATCCGTGAGAATGTTGACAGTTATCTCCCTCGATAGCCGCGGCATTTCCAAGCCAGACTTTTGAGGTCTGGTGTTTTTGCCTAAAAGACCGCACAGCAACCCAGCATTGCAGGTAAAGTGATATTTCCTCCGTGATTACAATTTACCACACTAACACCCGTTAAGATACGGTTTTGTTTGATTTGTTGGACAAAGTGATGGAAAGTATTGGTCTCCTTTCCGTTCGATTAACTCAAGGGTGTGGCCAATGTGATTTTGTTTTTTGTTGTTTTTTTCCCCTCCTCGCCTTTTCTTGTACTGACAGTACAGAAAACAACAACAACAACAACAACAACGAACCCCATAAGATATAAGTAAATGTCCACGACGTTTCTGGTCGACTAACTTTGACCTATTAACTTAAAATTGGATCTGACTAGATTAATAATAATATGATACTATAAACAGACTAAAATACCTACCATACACTGCCTTCATTTGTTTATTTATTTACTTACTCATATATCTATTTATCTATATTTTATTTATTAATCCATTTATATATATTTATTTATTTGCTTTTTCATTTTTTTTCATTTTTATTCATTCATTTGTTTGTTTATAATAACAAGAACATGAATAGGAGTGGGAAATGATTACCTGTTGACAAATTTGAAATTAATATGTAAATAGAAAACAAAAAACAAAACAACAAAAAAACAACAACTATTGCTATTAGAGTGATCAATATCAAAACAGTTTTGCCTTGATGAATATAAATCTTGTGTGGAGTTTCAGGTTTTTTGTTGTTGTTATACAGTGTATATCATTATATAAGTACTAAAACAAATTAAAAAAATATATATATATATATATATATATATATCTAAAGAAGAAGAAATTTTGCCAATGTATAGATTTTCTGGGATCAGGAATATGAGACATCCACCCATACATACACAGACACAAACACACACAATGTCTGAATGATTGAAGATTGAATATGTGAACTCAACTCAGCCACTAGCAAACCCAAAGGTCTTTTGTGTTCCAAATCTGGTTGTGCTTTTACAAAACTTATGTTTTTTCCCTGAAATTAGCATAACAAGAGAGAGACATAAAAAAAAAATCTATATATGCCTCTGTCTGTCTGTCTCTGTCTCCCTTTCCCTCTCTCTCTTTCTCTGTACGTCTTATCTGTATGTCTCTCTCTCTCTTTAAAACACAGACATATGCTCTCATATTCAGATATGCAGTAACATTCATACACAAACACACAAACACACACACACACACACACACACACACACACACACACACACACTTCATATACATGCATGCTTACACACACACACACACACACACACACACACACACACACACACACACACACACACACATACACACACACAGAGGATTTGCATACACACACATGTGTTCTGATTCAGAACCATTGACTGGGTTTGATTGGGTATTCTGTGTTCCTCGCCTACAAATCCTACCTTGAGTTTGACATACAAGTAGGCTTTCATGTGTCATGTTTACCTGACTATTTAGGCAGGTGTATTGCATTTACAGAAGTGGACATTTGAATTTACAGAAGTGGACATGTTGGATTCATTGGTATGTCCACATTTCCGTAAACAATTGAATGTTAACATGGATTGGTAGGTATATTTGTATTTGTATTTCTTTTTATCACATCAGATTTCTCTGTGTGAAATTCGGGCTGCTCTCCCCAGGGAGAGCGCGTCGCTACACTACAGCGCCACCCTTTTTTTTCTCTTTTTTTTTTCCTGTGTGTACTAGTAGTTTTATTTGTTTTTCCTATCAAAGTGGATTTTTCCACAGAATTTTGCCAGGAACAACCCTTTTGTTGCCGTGGGTTCTTTTACGTGCGCTAAGTGCATGCTGTACACGGGACCTCGGTTTTTCATCTCATCCGAATGACTAGCATCCAAACCACCACTCAAGGTCTAGTGGAGGGGGAGAAAATATCGGCGGCTGAGCCGTGATTCGAACCAGCGCGCTCAGATTCTCTTGCTTCCTAGGCAGACGCGTTACCTCTAGGCCATCACTCCACAGTAGTGTATGATAGTCAGTGGTGTTCCACTATGAGCTTGATTACACAACTGTCAGTATAGTTTACTTTCATAGTTCTTCTGCATATATTCAACATATATTTATATTGACTAATCACAGTGGGTGATAATGATAATGTACTTATATAAAAGAATAAGTATATATATAAGAATTCTTTATTGATTGCTGAAACACCCGGCATTTTTATGAATAACACCACTTTACCAGTACAGTGTGTTAGTTAATAGTAACAACAGTGATACTGATAGTGGAAAAACTAGCTAAGGGTAAACACGTACAATGAGCTACTTCGTTTGCCCTCTTTAACTGCCCATGTGTTGGTGGTATATGATGCATTTGCACAACTGTCAACAGAGGTTTTATGAAAATCTTGTTCATTGAAGCTGAAAAAAATACTGATGATTATTATACATTAGGTTCACACCAGTTTTGCATTAAAGCATTTTGTGTATTCTGTGTATTCATAATATATTGATTGACTGTGATTCTTTTACATTGTTTGTGTAGCATTCACCACAATTTCTCTTTTTGAGATGACACAGTGTTATGTGTTCTGGTGTATTTTTATATCCATATTGAGACAGACTGATGTACCATATTATGTTAGTATAGTGAATGGTATTGTGTATATCGGATATTTTTACATCACTTTTTCTTTCTTTCTTTTTTTGTTTGTTTGTTTTTGTTCTTTTTCATTTGATGAAATAGCAAGGTTGTCGGATCAATGATTATTGTCTAAACTAGTAAGAATTTTACCTGTTTGAAATAAGTTTAACCTCCTTTTAATTTTGCACCTTTTTAGGATAACACATTAGTTTGATGAATGCACACATTGTTCATGTCTGTTGAGATGCCATGTTGTATTTTCTAGATGCGCTATAAACTCTGACTAAATTCTGTTGTCAAGTAAATAAAGTACAGCTCAGCACTGCCTTTGGAAGTGCCACTGATGATGCTTTCCTCTTGTGACATTTGGACTTGTCATCAGTCAACAGTTCACATTCAGCTTACCAATTTCAGGTGTGTCATTGTAAATAAAATACACCCCTGTGCTGCACCTTGTGGGATGCCACATAACTTTTGCCTCTCCTGACCTTTGCACTTCTCCTTGTTGAGGAAACAAGCATTGATTTTCCTTTGCTTAGGAAGAGGAAGAGTGTTTTTTGCCAGAACAGTGAAGCAAGAATAGTGGAGAAAAAAAAAGAAGAAGAAAAAAGACACACACAAAAAAAGAAAAGAAAATAAAGAGAGAAAAGTCCATCAATGCATTTTTGCCTGCCCATTGACAGAGTTCAGCATTCAGCGTCCTGGGCTGTGTGCCCAAAACCAGCCACACCCAGGCTGCTCCTGCATCATGTCAGATTGATAATAGACAGACAGACGATTCTGACAATGTTGTGTATTGATGTGTCACAAAGTTTTCATTCCCCCCCCCCCTCACAATCGCGCTGTGACACTGCAGAACATTTCAGTGCCATGAGCAAGCAGTATTAACTCATTATTGATAATTGTCGAGTGAACCATTGACAGTGAATAAAGTATTTGGAAGTGTCTGCAGGTATTGTTTTATCTGAGTGGATTTTGCAGCAGATTTGTATGATGAGCAGTTCTTGTTACTGCAGACATGAATCGTGAATTTGTGCTGTGTATATTGCTTTGTGTGAGGCAGTGTTTAGCTGACCCAAATCGATGATTTACAACCCCTGGCGCTAAATGAATCGGTGCTGTGCAATTGCTTTGTGGGAGCCAGGGTTTAGCTGACCCAAATCGATGATTTACAACCCCCCCCCCCCCCCCTCCACACCACCCCCACCTACCACCCCAACCCCCCATTTTCACCAGTTCACTTCTGGACCTCGTGTTCACGTCCTGCATTTGTTAGCTGAGCATTCCTTCCTGGTCTGCATGTGTGACATGTGTATAGAAAGTCCATTCCAGGTTTCTCATGTTCATGCTGCCTGTGTCTTTGTCTTCTGGTTTCACTGTTTGTCTTTGTTCCTCTCACGCGGCACTCCTCAGAAATGTTGAAATCTGTGAAGGGTTTTGTGGTATTTTTAATGGGGAAAATGTCTTAAAAGACGAAGGAGGGTGTTTATAACATGCCCTGACAACATGTTGCATTCAGTGCAGATTGTATGGGAGCAGATTTTTTTTTTTTTTTTTTTTCTCGAGGCCTGACTAAGCGCGTTGGGTTACGCTGCTGGTCAGGCATCTGCTTGGCAGATGTGGTGTAACGTATATGGATTTGACCGAACGCAGTGACACCTCCTTGAGCTACTGATACTGATACTGATACTGTTTGTATTTTTCTTTCCTTTCTTTTTTCACTTGAACTAGAAGCAATAAATTTGGATTAACATTCATGCTGTATCATTCATATTAAGTTTACTATGTAAAGAAAAGTCAGATTTGATTCATTCTTTAATTTCATTTTTCAGGTTATTTCTGATTCCTTTCCACAAGCAAGGGAAGAGTGTCATTTAGGATGATAGCCAAGGTAAGTGTGTGTGTGTGTGTGTGTGTTTTATCTTCAGTTTAACGTCTATTCACTATAAGTGTTTTTAGACGGAAAGGAGTAAAGAAGTGGATAAAGGAAAGGGAATGCATGTGAATATTAGTGTAAAAAAAAAAAAAAAAAAAAAAATTCATGTTATGTAACAGAGGAAAAGTATATTATAAGAAAAAGGTCTAAAGAGATTGTGGTGTGTATTGAATGAGGTGTCATGGGAAGGAGAATATGTATATGCATATCAACAAGTATTAACCTATAACAATGTAAATATAAATAACAACATTAATTATAACACATCAAAGGAGGATACCAACTGGACTGGAGTTTAAAATTTCCGAAAACATTCTAAGCAATGAATAATCATTCAAAATCTTTTCAGTGGCTAATGAAATATTGGAAGAAAAGTCATCAACTACATCTTTAGGAATTAACGGTCTTATGCTCGGACAATGAATGAGTAGATGACTTACAGTTATTTGCTTACCGCATATACATTTTATATTTTTAGAAAATTTTGTACGAAAGGCATTTAAACGAATTCTATACATTAGACTTGTAATTTGTCTTGAATGTGCTGCTGGTGTCAAATTTAGAAAATGTTTGGGATTAGCTGCATTCTTTGTGTTTACACAACATTGGTAATATTGATTATTTGAATCTATAAGTAATTTCTTAAATCGATTTCTAGAGACATTTTCTATACAACTAATGTATTCATGTAGATCTAACTGGATGTCAAGTTGTATTGCGCCTTCGAAATTACGTGCTGCTCTTCTAGCTGCTTGGTCTACCCACTCATTTGAAGATATTCCACAGTGCGAAGGTACCCAACAGAAAGTTAATTTAATGCCCTGTTTTGTCAGTTGGTGAATAATATGTTTTATTTCCATTGTCATCTCTATTCGCTTCTTTGAATTTGGAGATTCTATAGCTTTTAATACTGACTTCGAGTCTACACATAATAGAATTTCACTGACAGTTTTCGGAATGTCTGAAATATAATTTAAGGCCATAAGTATGGCTATAAGTTCAGCTGTGAAAATGGAATATTGTCTACCAATATAGTATAATTTTTCTAATCTAAATGAAGGAATTACAAAAGCCGCTCCTGAATTACCATCTTCTAGAACAGATCCGTCTGTGTATATTTTTAGATAATTAGAATATTGATTTTCTATATGGGAGAGCACTTCAGGTTTTAACAAAAATGGTGACTGGTTCTTGGATAAATCTGTATAATCCATGTCAAAGGTAGCTTTACACTGCTCCCATTCAGGGACTGGTGAAAAAGTAGGTATTTTTGCAATTTGCTTGTCTCTTGATTCCGTAGCACTAATGATATCTGATGCAAATGTATTGATGGATGTCATAGACTGTATCGTCTTAGCTCGTTTAGCAAAATCTTTTTGTGAACTTAAATTAACTTCTTCTTTTGAAAAGGTTTCATATGCTAAAGATTTGATAACGAATTTCGCGGCTGAAGCTTTCCTTTGTTCATCAAGAGATAAAACACCTGCTTCTCTGTAGGTCCCTAAATTTGATGTAAGAATGGGCACACCTAGAGCAAGTTTATAAGCCTTACAATCGATGCTTTGCAGCTTCTTTAACAAATGCAGTGGAGCACTGAAAAATACCTCTTGAGCGTATGTCAAGCGTGAACGTACGAGAGAGGTTGCGAGAGATATCAACGCTTTGGTATCTTGCCCCCAGTGCTGTTTACAAATTATTTTAAGGAAATTTAGACCTTTTCTTGCTTTGTTTAGTATATAGTCAATATGATAATTCCACGAAAGCTTTGAAGAAATATAAACTCCCAAAAATTTAACATATTGTGTATATCTGATTATAGAACCATTTATTGTAAACACAGGGAGCTTTTCTGGGTCTGATCCTGTGTTAAATAGCATCATATTTGTTTTTTCTAAGGACAATGATAAGCCATTTCCCGTCATAAAGTTGCTGATTTTATCAAGTTCCCGCTGGTATATTTTATTTATGTAATTCAGTGTCCTAGTAGGCGTTTTATTTTTCATTGTCACCTTCATCCATAAACAAATGTCATCAGCAAATTGAACCAAGACTGTATCTTTAGCTAGCTTGTTAGGTAGATCTGCTAATAATATATTGAATAAAATTGGCGAAATTACTGATCCTTGTGGTAACCCCATATGTAATTGTCTGGGGTTTGAGTAGGTGTTTCCTATTCTTACTTGTATAAATCTATCTGATAAGAAACTTCTGATATAATCATACATGTTGCCTGTGATACCGATATTTTTCAGTTTATATAAAAGTCGAGCGTGCCACACTTGGTCGTATGCTTTTTTCACATCAAAAAAAGTCGCTAGTACGTTTTTTCGCCTTGCAAACTGTTGCTTTACCTGTGTAGTCAGTTTGACTAGATGTTCTGTGGAGGATCTACCTTTTCTGAAGCCAGCTTGGTTTACAGGAATTACACTATGCTTCTCACAATAATGAACAAGTCTTTTTAGAACAATTTTTTCCATTAGTTTGCATACATGCGATGTTAAGGCAATTGGTCGATAACTGTTTTTATCTGTTCTGCGTTTGCCCTGTTTGTGTATTGGGACAACAATTGATTGTTTCCATACAAGAGGAATGTCACCATCAGACCAACATTTCTTTAAAATTAAGTGTAAGAAATCAGTCAAATTTCCAGGCAAATGTCTCAACATTTCGTTTGAAATTCCGTCTAAACCAACTGCTGTTTTTTTGCTGCTGAGATTTGAGAGACATTCCTTTATTTCATCTGGTGTTATTTCACTATTTATATATAGGTGATTTACGCTCTCTGAACCTTGGTATATTTCATTTTTCTCTTGGCTTTCTCTGAACTTTCTATTTTCTTCTGACAAACCAGTGATTCTACTGTGATTACCAAACATGTCAGCAAAAACCTCTGCCTTTTCAATATTTGAAGGTAGATCTGTATGGTCCAGTTTAATTGGGCATTGTGGTAAATATATTCCATTTTTCATTGATTTTAGTTTTTCCCATACCTTTTGCATATCTTTGTGATTGAAAACTTCATTTGTGCAGAAAGACGACCAGTACTGCCTTTTCGCTTGTGCGTTAACACTATTTGCTTTATTTTTAGCCTTTTTCATCTCTAAATGATTTGGGATGGATTGTACTTTTAAGTATATTTTGAATTTTGACTTCTTTTCTTTCTTTGCTGCTTCACAAGCCTCATTCCACCAGATATTACCAGAGTGCTTATGATCTTTAACCGATTTGTACTTGGGTATAGATTCATTTGCAGCGGTGATGACTACATTTGTAAATGTCGAATATAAACTGTTGATGTCTGTATCGTTTATGTTGCAAATTTGAAACGATGAAAGTAAACTTGTGAATTTATCCCAGTTCGCATGTCGGTAATTATATTTTGGGATCTTATCCTCGTTTGGATCTATTGACTGAGGCATTTTAGATTCAAGTCTTATTATAATAGGCAAATGATCACTATTAAGAGTGTCATCCAGTGTATTCCAGTCACATATTGGTGCCAGATCTGGTGAGATTAAAGTGAGATCTATGGCAGTTGCTCTATGACTTGGATTGTCTGGTATCCGTGTTATTCTGCCATCGTTAAGTAGGTATAAAGAAGTATCTACAATGTTTTCAATAAAACGATTGCTAGTGATCGACTGGCAGTCTTTCTCCCAAAATGGCGAGTGTGCATTGAAGTCTCCCGTGATGAGAACTTTTTTGTCCTGGTCTGTCCGTAATGTTCGAATCCACTCTGTATTAAAGTCATTTGGACCCTGAGGTAGGTATACAGAAATGACAGTTAAGAGTGAAGAATTATACTGGACTTTTACAGCACAAGAATGAATATTTGGTATATCTGGTGGAACGGGGCTGGGGCATGGAGTGTACTTGACCCCTTCTCGAATGTATATCGCTGTGCTGATTTTCTCATTGGTATCCACCTTCTGATGTGTGTGTGTGAGTGTGTGTGTATGTTTGTGTGTGTGTGAGAGAGAGAGAGAGAGAGAGTGTGTGTGTGTGTGTGTGTGTGTGTGAGAGAGAGTGTGTGTGAGTGTGTGTGTGTGTGTGTGTGTGAGAGAGAGTGTGTGTGTGTGTGTGTGTGTGTGTGTGTGTGTGTGTGTGTAAACATAGTCTGATAGTGGGTGGGGTAGAATGCAAACAACAGTTATTTGTTCTGCTGTCACCTGAGGGATTATCTGAAAATAAGAGCATGCACGCGCCCACACGCACACACACACTGATAGCTGCTGAGACATGATGGAATTTGATATTAAGGAAAGAAATATATGGAAAAGAGAGAAGAAAAGTGAGCTGATAAGAGAGAATGCAAACATTAGAACGAAACAGCATGCACACACACACACACACACGCACACACACACACACACACACAATATGCACACACAAACGCGCGCACACACACACACACACAATATGCACACACAAAACACAAACACAAAACAAACACACAAAACACACACACACACAATATGCACACACATAAAACACACACACACACACAATATGCACACACATAAAACACACACACACACACACACACACACACACACACTCAGAGTAGGGTTGGGTAGGAGCAGGAAAGAGAGAAAGAGAGATAGCTGTTGAGGTATTATGGAATTTCATATTTAAAAAAAAAAAAAAAAAAAGTGGCCAAAAGAGAAGAGAAGTGAGCTGGCTGATGAAAGAGGATGTAAACATCACACACACACACACACACACACACACACACACACACACACACACACACACACAATATGCACACACACACACACACACACACACACACACACACATGTGTGTGCAGTACAGAAGGAGTGGGGGATATTGAAGTGTACAGCACAGGAACCTGTTGTTGCTGTCATCCCTTTATCTAAACACCCGCAGTGATTGATAAACTTCTTTAACCCCTACACCACTGAGTCCTGCTGAAATAGAATCGCACTTCTAAACTGGTCTCAAAAGCTCAGTCCATGTTGAAATGAAATCACAGTTTGTTTGTTGTTTGTTGTTGTTGTTGTTTTTTACTCTCTTTTTTTGTGTGTGTGTGTGACAAAAAAAAAAAGAAAAAAAAGAAAGAAATGACAGTTCAAATCTGTCCTCAAAAGTTCAGTTCATGTTGAAATAGAATCACAGTTCAAATCTGTCCTCAACGTTCAGTTCATGTTGAAATGAAATCACAATTCAAATCTGGCCTCAACGTTCAGTTCATGTTGAAATGAAATCATAGTTCAAATCTGACCTCAAAAGTTCAGTTCATGTTGAAATGAAATCACAGTTCAAATCTTTCCTCAAAAGTTCAGTTCATGTTGAAATGAAATCACAGTTCAAATCTGGCCTCAGAAGTTCAGTTCATGTTGAAATGAAATCACAGTTCAAATCTGGCCTCAGAAGTTCAGTTCATGTTGAAGTGAAATCACAGTTCAAATCTTTCCTCAAAAGTTCAGTTCATGTTGAAATGAAATCACAGTTCAGATCTTTCCTCAAAAGTTCAGTTCATGTTGAAATGAAATCACAGTTCAAATCTTTCCTCAAAAGTTCAGTTCATGTTGAAATGAAATCACAGTTCAAATCTGGCCTCAACGTTCAGTTCATGTTGAAATGAAATCACAGTTCAAATCTGGCCTCAGAAGTTCAGTTCATGTTGAAATGAAATCACAGTTCAAATCTGGCCTCAGAAGTTCAGTTCAGTTACTGAATGGAGACCGTCACTGTGTTCAGACAAATCCATACACGCTACACCACATTTGCAAAGCAGATGCCTGACCAGCAGCGTAACCCAACATGCTTAGTCAGGCCTTGGGGAGAGGAGGAAAAAAAAAGATAGTTAAACAAATAAATGGATAAACCATCAAGCTGATGAATAGATAAATCATTAAAAGAAAAAAATGAATAGGTAGAGGAAAATAGAATAAATTGTTTTCTACATTTTATTTTTTAAAATTTATCTATTTGCTGGCCCCAAAACACATCTGTACAAATCAGCTTTCAGGTGTTGGTGTGTGGCAAGGCATGGCATGTGTGTGTGTGTGTGTGTGTGTGTGTGTGTGTGTGGCATGTGTGCGTGTTGAAACATTTGATTTGTCTTATTTGTAAGTCTTGATTATAGACAAAGTGCCGTGCCCAGTGGTGTGAATTTTTGTAACCATGCCCCCCCCCCCCCCCCACCTCCTATATTGGCATTAATAAAGTAACTCTGGTCATCTGTCTGAAGGAGATTATGAATTCCATTATTATGGTGATGATGATGATGATGATGATGCTAAGGAGGAGGCTTGTTGTTTTCATTATTACTGTTAGTTTTAGTATTGATATTGTTAGTATTATCATTCGCTAATTAAAGCGATCACTATGGCATGGGTTTTTTTTCTTGGTGCAAGTACTACTTTTGTGTGTTCCTAAGTGGTGTTTTTATATTGTTGTTAATGTTGTTGTTGTTATTATCATCATCATCATCATGATTATTGTTGTTGTTACTTTGATTATTATTATTATGATGATCATAATTGTTATTCATTCTATTTTCTATCACTGGGCAAAAGTGTGTAACGTGACCCCCTGAAGAAGAAATGCAGATTGAGCATGGTGAGAAGATATCCTGACCTGTTGACTGTCTGTAGCAGTGAGGTGACCCCCTGAAGAAGATATCCTGGCCTGTTGACTGTCTGTAGCAGTGAGGTGACCCCCTGAAGAAGATATCCTGACCTGTTGACTGTCTGTAGCAGTGAGGTGACCCCCTGAAGAAGATATCCTGACCTGTTGACTGTCTGTAGCAGTGAGGTGACCCCCTGAAGAAGATATCCTGACCTGTTGACTGTCTGTAGCAGTGAGGTGACCCCCTGAAGAAGATATCCTGACCTGTTGACTGTCTGTAGCAGTGAGGTGACCCCCTGAAGAAGATATCCTGACCTGTTGACTGTCTGTAGCAGTGAGGTGACCCCCTGAAGAAGATATCCTGACCTGTTTACTGTCTGTAGCTGTGAGGTGACCCCCTGAAGAAGAAATCCTGACCTGTTGACTGTCTGTAGCAGTGAGGTGACCCCCTGAAGAAGATATCCTGACCTGTTTACTGTCTGTAGCAGTGAGGTGACCCCCCTGAAGAAGATATCCTGACCTGTTGACTGTCTGTAGCAGTGAGGTGACCCCTTGAAGAAGGAATACAGATAGAGCATGGTGACTGGTATCCTGACCTGTTGACTGTCTGTAGCAGTGAGGTGACACCTTCCAGCAACCATTCCTTGTCACAGCAGTGAAGGGGTTAAGGGAAGGGCAGGGGGTGGAGGGGAAGTGGTGGGGGCTTTGCGTCTGCACAGTCCTGCACATTTGCTTCATTCTTGCCTGGCACGGCGGCATCACCTGTGTCGATCACCCGAACCTGTGCAGGTTCACACACACCTGCCTGGCTCATACATTGATCTGTGCTGCCTGGGTTCCCGGAGAGTGAAAATCAATCAGTTGCCAGAGAAAAGCGCGTGGGTTTTTATCCATGTTGTTGGTGACCAAATTGTCACTGTTGTACTGCAGAGGGGGTGTCTAGTGGAGTGTGAGCACCACACCCCCACCTGTGGCAGGTGTTGCAGTTTTAGTGAATTGTTTGTTCTTTGCTGCTTCTTTTGAAGAGGTGACTGACAGTGGAAAGAGCGTCTGCGTGTGAAGCTGAACGTGCTGTTTGTGAGGAAGTGAGTGCATTGTTTATATTGGTGTGTCACAAGGCAGCCACCAGTGTTCAACGACCTTGTCACAAAGGCACCTCTCTTTTTCTTTTTCTTTTTTCTCCCCTCTTTCTTGAGTGTGTGTGTCGACGGGCGCAATAGCCGAGTGGTTAAAGCGTTGGACTTTCAATCTGAGGGTCCCGGGTTTGAATCACGGTGACGGCGCCTGGTGGGTAAAGGGTGGAGATTTTTCCCATCTCCCAGGTCAACACATGTGCAGACCTGCTAGTGCCTGAACCCCTTTCATGTGTATATGCAAGCAGAAGATCAAATACGCACGTTAAAGATCCTGTAATCCATGTCAGCGTTCGGTGGGTTATGGAAACAAGAACATACCCAGCATGCACACCCCCGAAAGCGGAGTATGGCTGCCTACATGGTGGGGTAAAAACGGTCATACACGTAAAAGCCCACTCGTGTGCATACGAGTGAAAGTGGGGGTTGCAGCCCACGAACGAAGAAGAAGAAGGAGTGTGTGTGTGTGTGCTGGTGTGTGTCTGTTTGTGTGCTTGAAGGGGTGCATGTTCTCACACCTGTGTTTTTCCTGGTTTATTGAAGTGTCCTTTTCAGGGAAATATATTGTCTGGTTGGGTTTTTTGTTGGTTGTTTTTTGTCAGTTTTATTTTTTTCCTCCTGCCTTGTTCTGTGCCTGGTCTGAAGTGTCAGTCAAAGTCGCATTTTGAAATACGGGTTTTGCTTTGATTTGGACAGTGAGTGGACCAGACACATCTCTGTGTGCCCCCCATCAACAGCGGGTCAAGTTCTCATGTGAAGGCAAGTAAATAATGTGGCAGCTTGTATTATGAGCAAGGAAAAATAACAATATTTCTCCTGATATAAAATGCATGATTGACAATCAGTCGTGTCCGACGATGATCGTCAGAACAGCACAGAGGGCAGCTGCTGTCCTGACTGTCGGGGCTAGAATTTGATTATACCAGACTGTGTTTTCTAACTGCGCCCCCACTGTCTCGGGCAAGAGGGTTTTAGGACAGTCAGTGTTGGGATGGTTCCTAAAGGCCAACTAGCCCCCAAGGCTGCAGCACTAAGAGCCAGTGCAGTCTTGCCTCCAAGTTTGAGAGTCATAGTCCCTCACAGAAGACTAAGCTGTAAATGACTTCCCATTGACTGGAGAAACCATTGATCATACAGCTCTCGCTTTGCTGTTGGCCCAGCTGTAAGTTTGTGTCAGTCTCTGAAACAAGCTGAGCATTGAGTCCTTCTCCTGACATAATAGAAACTGAATGTCGTGCTGTTCAAAGCTGGGCATGTTGTTTTAGTTCAAATGAGAAAATAGGAACTGAACAGTCCAGTATACACATGAACTTACATGGACGTGACTTTGAGAGCGATAATTTTTCTACATTTTCTAAGATTGCAAATGTCAGTGTCACTGTGGTGTGGTTGATGCAGGCATGTCCTATGTGAGGACGAACAGTGTACATCCTGCCACATGGGCTGAAGCCACAGTGGATGGCTGTGGCATCAGTATTTTCATTGATAATTTCAGACTTGATAATGAATGCCTCAAAGTCAGCGTCCTTTCATGCCACGGCTTATTTATTTCCTTTCATTTTATTCTATCTCATTTTATGTTATTGTATTGTATTGTGTTTTATTTCATTTTATTTTTCATAGCAGACATGGTTTATCATAGGTAGATCAGTCTGCATGCTTGGACATACTGAAACTGAAACTGAAACTGAACTGACTATGTCATGACTTGTTTTTCTTGGTCTCTTCTTCTCTTGTTTAATTTCACCCTTGTATTGAGTTGGAACTCAAAACGTTTGTATTGTCACTGATTTGTGGTGATGAAGATTTTTTTAATTCTAAAATTCAGTTTTGATATACACAGAAAAAAGGAATGGAAAGAGATACACAGACAGTGGACTGTCACCTTGGTAATTCATGCAGCAGAAGCAGTGTAAATCTCCAGTACACACAGACAGTAGACTGTCACCTTGGTAATTCATGCAGCAGTAGCAATGTAAATCTCCAGTACACACAGACAGTAGACTGTCACCTTGGTAATTCATGCAGCAGAAGCAATGTAAATCTCCAGTACACACAGACAGTAGATTGTCACCTTGGTAATTCATGCAGCAGTAGCAATGTAAATCTCCAGAACACAAACAAGCGTTACAATGTTGGCAGCAGGACACAGTCAAACATACAAGGTAGAATCAAGCACAGGAACACGCTAACTTAGTGCAGCCAATGCAGACACATGAAAATTCACAAGCCATGTCCAACAAGTCTTTGACATAGATACCATTTTGTATAGGATTCTGACTGTTTGGACTCCATAAAACATTTATATCGTTGTGTTTTGTACTTATACAAGTCTTTGACATAGATACCATTTTGTATAGGATTCTGACTGTTTGGACTCCATAAAACATTTATATTGTTCTGTTTTGTACTTACAAGTCTTTGACATAGATACCATTTTGTATAGGATTCTGACTGTTTGGACTCCATAAAACATTTCTATTGTTGTGTTTTGTACTTATACAAGTCTTTGACATAGATACCATTTTGTATAGGATTCTGACTGTTTGGACTCCATAAAACATTTATATTGTTGTGTTTTGTACTTTCTGTTCAGGCTTTTTCTGAACATTTCTTTATGTTTGGCTGTTTTATTTAATTTGCACTTATAAACAAAGTATGTGGCAAACAGAGTAATCCGATCAAAAGTTATGTTGCTGAGATATTTGTATTTGTATTTCTTTTTGTCATATCAGATTTCTCTGTGTGAAATTCGGGCTGGTCTTCCAGGGGAGAGCGCGTCACTACACTACAGCGCCACCCTTTTTTTTTTTTTTTTGTATTTTTTCCTGCATGCAGTTTTATTTGTTTTTCCTATCGAAGTGGAATTTTCTACAAAATTTTGCCAGAAACAACCCCTTTGTTGCTGTGGGTTCTTTTATGTGCACTAGGTGCATGCTATATATGGGACCTCAGTTTATCGTCTCATCCGAATGACTAGCGTCCAGACCACCACTCAAGGTCTAGTGGAGGGGGAGAAAATATCGGCGGCTGAGCCGTGATTCGAACCAGCGCACTCAGATTCTCTCGCTTCCTAGGCGGACGCGTTACCTCTAGGCCATCACTCCACAGCGGAAGCCTCCACTCATGTGAGGGAGAAGGGGGTGGGGGGGCTTGTTCATCCATCCTGGTTTCATGGCTGACCCGTTACCATCAGCTGGGGCCAGCACTAGGTGCTGTCCTTTGTGTGTGGCCAACACTAGGTGCTATGGCCAACACTAGGTGCTATGGCCAACACTAGGTGCTATCCTTTGTGTGTGGCCAACACTAGGTGCTGTCCTTTGTGTGTGGCCAACACTAGGTGCTATGGCCAACACTAGGTGCTATCCTTTGTGTGTGGCCAACACTAGGTGGTATCCTTTGTGTGTGGCCAACACTAGGTGCTATCCTTTGTGTGTGGCCAACACTAGGTGGTATCCTTTGTGTGTGGCCAACACTAGGTGGTATCCTTTGTGTGTGGCCAACACTAGGTGCTATCCTTTGTGTGTGGCCAACACTAGGTGGTATCCTTTGTGTGTGGCCAACACTAGGTGCTATCCTTTGTGTGTGGTCAACACTAGTGCTATCCTTTGTGTGTGGCCAACACTAGTGCTATCCTTTGTGTGTGGCCAGCACTAGGTGCTATCCTTTGTGTGTGGCCAACACTAGTGCTATCCTTTGTGTGTGGTCAACACTAGGTGGTATCCTTTGTGTGTGGCCAGCACTAGGTGCTATCCTTTGTGTGTGGCCAGCACTAGGTGCTATCCTTTGTGTGTGGTCAACACTAGTGCTATCCTTTGTGTGTGGCCAGCACTAGGTGCTATCCTTTGTGTGTGGCCAACACTAGTGCTATCCTTTGTGTGTGGCCAGCACTAGGTGCTATCCTTTGTGTGTGGTCAACACTAGGTGCTATCCTTTGTGTGTGGCCAGCACTAGGTGCTATCCTTTGTGTGTGGTCAACACTAGGTGCTATCCTTTGTGTGTGGCCAGCACTAGGTGCTATCCTTTGTGTGTGGCCAACACTAGGTGGTATCCTTTGTGTGTGGTCAGCACTAGGTGCTATCCTTTGTGTGTGGTCAACACTAGGTGGTATCCTTTGTGTGTGGCCAACACTAGGTGGTATCCTTTGTGTGTGGCCAACACTAGGTGCTATCCTTTGTGTGTGGCCAACACTAGGTGCTATCCTTTGTGTGTGAGCTCACAGCAGACACAGCTGAACACAACCACAGTGACACAGCAGCAGTGCAGGGTCTTCTCTGATCACTGGCCTCCTGGCAAACTGTCGACAGCTCCCTGCTTTCTGCTCCCTTGGGCCTGCCTGCCTTTCTGACCTCATCAGGGCTTACACTCCCTCCAGAACTCTCCACTCTTCCTCTACTGTTAGGTTTAACTCTCTCCATACGAACGGCGAAAGAGACGACGTTAACAGCGTTTCACCCCAATTACCATCATTAAAATATTGCAAGCGGAAGGCTCTTATACTGAAGAGGTGAATGTTGACAAAGAATACCACAATTCTGATGACGGAAGCCAAAGGTTGGGTCATTCAGACACCCACTGGACATCCGAGGGGTCTGTGTAGAGGAGAAGAGAGGACTGGCCGTACTGAGTGAGTTAAGTGGAGTGTTTACCTAGAGGTAACGTGTCCGTCTAGGAAGCGAGAGAATCTGAGCGCACTGGTTTGAATCACACTCTCAGTTGCCAGTATTTTTTTCCCCTCCACTAGACCTTGAGTGGTGGTCTGGATGTTAGTCATTCACATGAGACAATAAACGGAGGTCCCGTGTGCAGCATTCATTTAGCGCACGTAAAAGAACCCATGGCAACAAAAGGGTTGTCCCTGGCAAAATTCTGTAGAAAGATCCACTTCAATTGGAAAACAAATACAATTGCAGGCAGAAAGAAATACAAAGAAAAAGGGTGGTGCTGTTAGTGTAGCGACGTGCTCTTCCTGTGGAGAGCAGCCCAGATTTCACGCAGAGAAATCTGTTGTGACAAAAAGGGTAATACAAATACAAATACAAGTACCATGTGAAAATTGCTCATGGCAGTATAGCAGCAGCACAGTGATGACACTGGGTGTTGTCTTTCTTTGCTTTTCGCAGGAGACGTTCAATCTGCACACCAGCGGAGACCAGGAGACCTTTACCATAGCATACCAGACTCTAACCACACCAGGAGACCTTTACCATACCATATCAGACCTTTACCACACCAGGAGACCTTTACCATAGCATACCAGACTCTAACCACACCAGGAGACCTTTACCATAGCATACCAGACTCTAACCACACCAGGAGACCTTTACCATAGCATACCAGACCCTAACCACACCAGGAGACTTTTACCATAGCATACCAGACCTTTACCACACCAGGAGACCTTTACCATAGCATACCAGACTCTAACCACACCAGGAGACCTTTACCATACCATATCAGACCCTAACCACACCAGGAGACCTTTACCATACCATATCAGACCTTTACCACACCAGGAGACCTTTACCATACCATATCAGACCTTTACCACACCAGGAGACCTTTACCATAGCATACCAGACCCTAACCACACCAGGAGACCTTTACCATACCATATCAGACCTTTACCACACCAGGAGACCTTTACCATAGCATACCAGACCCTAACCACACCAGGAGACTTTTACCATACCATATCAGACCTTTACCACACCAGGAGACCTTTACCATAGCATACCAGACTCTAACCACACCAGGAGACTTTTACCATACCATATCAGACCTTTACCACACCAGGAGACCTTTACCATAGCATACCAGACTCTAACCACACCAGGAGACTTTTACCATACCATATCAGACCTTTACCACACCAGGAGACCTTTACCATACCATATCAGACCTTTACCACACCAGGAGACCTTTACCATAGCATACCAGACCCTAACCACACCAGGAGACTTTTACCATACCATATCAGACCTTTACCACACCAGGAGACCTTTACCATACCATATCAGACCTTTACCACACCAGGAGACCTTTACCATAGCATACCAGACCCTAACCACACCAGGAGACTTTTACCATACCATATCAGACCTTTACCACACCAGGAGGCCTTTACCATAGCATACCAGACCCTAACCACACCAGGAGACTATTACCATACCATATCAGACCTTTACCACACCAGGAGACCTTTACCATAGCATACCAGACCCTAACCACACCAGGAGACTTTTACCATACCATATCAGACCTTTACCACACCAGGAGACCTTTACCATACCATATCAGACCTTTACCACACCAGGAGACCTTTACCATACCATATCAGACCTTTACCACACCAGGAGACCTTTACCATACCATATCAGACCTTTACCACACCAGGAGACCTTTACCATACCATATCAGACCTTTACCACACCAGGAGACCTTTACCATACCATATCAGAAAAGACCTTTACCACACCAGGAGACCTTTACTTTACCAAACCACATCAAGCCTTTACCATGATGATGGAGTCTCCCGTTGGACTGACGGATGAGTAGGCAGGCAGGTTTATCTGTCGGTGTCAGCTCATTGTTCCGACATTAGCCAGGCTGCCTGACCAGCACAGGTGACTTTTTTTTTTTAGTGAAGAGGAGTTACCATACCATATCAGGAAAGACCTTTACCACACCAGGAGACCTTTACTTTACCAATCCACATAAGACCTTTACCATACCATATCAGGAAAGACCTTTATCACAGCAAGAGACCTTTACTTTACCAATCCACATAAGACCTTTACCATACCATATCAGGAAAGACCTTTATCACAGCAAGAGACCTTTACTTTACCAATCCACATCAGACCTTTACCATACCATATCAGGGAAGACCTTTACCACACCAGGAGAGCTTCACCACAGCAGTAGACCTCCGCATTAGGGGACGCTGACCACATCGGCAGCATGAAGAGCCACAGCAGACGTGGCGGCCCTCCGTACGGCTACTGCTGCCCTCTGGTGGTGGTTCTGGCTGTGCTCGTGTTGTACGCGCTGTGTCCAACCACAGCACAGAACACCACCGTGGCACCGGACACCACAGCACAGAACACCACCGTGGCACCGGACACCACAGCACAGAACACCACCGTGGCACCGGACACCACCGCATCCCCAGGTAATGAATAAATGAATGATACGGATACTTATATAGCGCCTGCCCTTGGTCACAGACCAAGCCCTAAGCGCCTAACGAAGACGGAGTCCTTTGATGATACGGATACTTATTTTGCATCTGTCTTTAGTCAGAGACCAAGCTTTAAGCGCTTCACAAACACGGGGTCATTTGCACAACAGGCTGCCTACCGCAGTACCAGGGTAGAGCCAACAGATGGCTGCCATTGGCTGCTCATCATTTGTTTCCTACGTCATTCAGTCAGATTTCAGGTCTGCACACATACATACTCAAGACATGTAACATTTTATGTGTATGACCGTTTTGTTTATTTATTTGGCCCGCCATGTAGGCAGCCATACTCTGTTTTCGGGAGGACAGTAAGTCGTGTGGACACATGTAGCTTTGGGTTTGGGCAAAACTCTTTCCAGTTCACTCGCCAGTGATGGTCACGATTTCATGGTTGTGCAGAACTGTGCAGTTAGGAAATATTAACAAGAATAACTTCATTAAGGCTTGGTGTTTCACCGTAAAAAGCAGTTCAAATTGTTTTCGTGAGCCTAAGCAGAAAGGTTTGAATTGTCCTTTCTGTGAGCGTGTGTATGAATCGGAGATCCATTTCATATTTATTTATCACAGATACTATTTGGTTAGAGAGCAGTTTAATCTTACAAAATGTTATAAAAAGGCGTATTTCTCTTCACTATAATTACATATTTCTGTATTTTGTCTTATATTTCATGTAAATCATATTTTATGCCAATGCTTTACACAAACCTGTGACAGGCAGCCTAGGTCTGATTGCGTTGTTGGGTTAATGCGAAGGTTAGGAAAATGCAGCCTATATGTATTTATGTATTTATTTATAATGTGGTGTGTAGCATTACGGATCTCTGTGCATGCTCACACACATCCTCGAAACTGAAACTGAAGCCCAAATTGCTGTCCGTGTGTACAGAACAAGATCCATCATGGTCGTTCTGCCTCAGTTATTGTGAACAATCACTAGCGACAAGCGACAACCGAAACATCCTGGTTAAAAATGTTTTCCTGTTAAAAAAAGAAGAAGAAAAAATCACCAAAAAAATTGGTGTGTTGTATTGAGGAAGTCTCCAGCTGTTCACAACCTTCAGTGAATCCTAGTTTGACATGGGAAGGATGTTGATAATGTGAATTGGAAAGAGTGTGTGTGTGTCTGTGTCTGTGTCTGTGTAGAGTCTGTGTGTAGAGTCTGTGTGTGTGTCTGTGTTTCTCTTTTTTTCATTTAACATCTTTTCATTTTGTCATTTGCATAAAAGACATAAAATGTGTAAAAAGTGTGTGTCTGAGTGTGTGTTATCACTGTTGTTATAATGACACAGGTGATAGTGTTATCACTGTTGGTATAATGATACAGGTGATAGTGTTATCACTGTTATAATGACACAGGTGATAGTGTTATCACTGTTATAATGACACAGGTGATAGTGTTATCACTGTTGATATAATGATACAGGTGATAGTGTTATCACTGTTGGTATAATGATACAGGTGATAGTGTTATCACTGTTGGTATAATGATACAGGTGATAGTGTTATCAGTGTTGTTATAATGACACAGGTGATAGTGTTATCAGTGTTGTTATAATGACACAGGTGATAGTGTTATCACTGTTGTTATAATGACACAGGTGATAGTGTTATCACTGTTGTTATAATGACACAGGTGATAGTGTTATCAGTGTTGTTATAATGACACAGGTGATAGTGTAATCACTGTTAAAATGACACATGTGATAATGTTATCACTGTTATAATGATACAGGTGATAGTGTTATCACTGTGGGTATAATGACACAGGTAATAGTGTTACCACTGTTATAATGACACAGGTGACAGTGTTATCACTGTTGGTATAATGATACAGGTAATAGTGTTATCACTGTTATAATGACACAGGTGATAGTGTTATCACTGTTGGTATAATGATACAGGTGATAGTGTTATCACTGTTATAATGACACAGGTGATAGTGTTATCACTGTTGATATAATGATACAGGTGATAGTGTTATCACTGTTGGTATAATGATACAGGTGATAGTGTTATCACTGTTGGTATAATGATACAGGTGATAGTGTTATCACTGTTAATATAATGATGCAGGTTATAGCGTTATCACTGTTGATATAATGATGCAGGTGATAGTGTTATCACTGTTGTTATATTGATACACGTGAGAGTGTTATCACTGTTGTTATTGTGATGCAGGTGATAGTGTTATCACTGTAGTTATAATGATACAGGTGATAGTGTTATCACTGTTGGTATAATGATACAGGTGATAGTGTTATCACGGATGTTATAATGACGCAGGCGATAATGTTATCACTGTTATAATGATACAAGTGTTAGTGTTATCACTGTTATAATGATGGAGGTGATAGTGTTATCACTGTTGTTACAATAATGCAAGTGATAGTGTTACAACTGATATAATGATACAGGTGATAGTGTTATCACTGTTGGTATAATGATACAGGTGATAGTGTTATCACTGTTGGTATAATGATACAGGTGATAGTGTTATCACTGTTGGTATAATGACACAGGTGATAGTGTTATCACTGTTGATATAATGATACAGGTGATAGTGTTATCACTGTTGGTATAATGATACTGTTGATAGTGTTATCACTGTTATAATGACACAGGTGATAGTGTTATCACTGTTGGTATAATGATACAGGTGATAGTGTTATCACTGTTGATATAATGATGCAGGTGATAGCGTTATCACTGTTTGTATAATGATGCAGGTGATAGTGTTATCACTGTTGTTATATTGATACACGTGAGAGTGTTATCACTGTAGTTATAATGATACAGGTGATAGTGTTATCACTGTTGGTATAATGATACAGGTGATAGTGTTATCACGGATGTTATAATGACGCAGGCGATAATGTTATCACTGTTATAATGATACAAGTGTTAGTGTTATCACTGTTATAATGATGGAGGTGATAGTGTTATCACTGTTGTTACAATAATGCAAGTGATAGTGTTACAACTGATATAATGATACAGGTGATAGTGTTATCACTGTTGGTATAATGACACAGGTGATAGTGTTATCACTGTTGGTATAATGATACAGGTGATAGTGTTATCACTGTTGGTATAATGATACAGGTGATAGTGTTATCACTGTTGGTATAATGACACAGGTGATAGTGTTATCACTGTTGATATAATGATACAGGTGATAGTGTTATCACTGTTGGTATAATGATACAGGTGATAGTGTTATCACTGTTGGTATAATGATACAGGTGATAGTGTTATCACTGTTGGTATAATGATACAGGTGATAGTGTTATCACTGTTGTTATAATGATGCAGGTGATAGTGTTATCACTGTTGGTATAATGATACAGGTGATAGTGTTATCACTGTTGTTATAATGATACAGGTGATAGTGTTATCACTGTTGATATAATGATACAGGTGATAGTGTTATCACTGTTATAATGATACAGGTGATAGTGTTATCACTGTTGGTATAATGATACAGGTGATAGTGTTATCACTGTTGATATAATGATACAGGTGATAGTGTTATCACTGTTGGTATAATGACACAGGTGATAGTGTTATCACTGTTGATATAATGACACAGGTGATAGTGTTATCACTGTTGGTATAATGACACAGGTGATAGTGTTATCACTGTTGGTATAATGATACAGGTGATAGTGTTATCACTGTTGGTATAATGATACAGGTGATAGTGTTATCACTGTTGGTATAATGATACAGGTGATAGTGTTATCACTGTTATAATGATACAGGTGATAGTGTTATCACTGTGGTATAATGATACAGGTGATAGTGTTATCACTGTTGATATAATGATACAGGTGATAGTGTTATCACTGTGGTATAATGACACAGGTGATAGCGTTATCACTGTTGATATAATGATACAGGTGATAGTGTTATCACTGTGGTATAATGATACAGGTGATAGTGTTATCACTGTTGGTATAATGACACAGGTGATAGTGTTATCACTGTTGATACAATGATACAGGTGATAGTGTTATCACTGTTGATATAATGATACAGGTGATAGTGTTATCACTGTTGATATAATGATACAGGTGATAGTGTT
>NC_134890.1:167500-187500 GCF_041734735.1 Babylonia areolata
GGTGGTGGGGGTAGTAGTAGACTTCATTGGAAACATTATAATGTAGGAGGGGGTTGGGGGGGCAGGGGCATGTGTATAAGGTGTGTGTGTGTGTGTGTGTGTGTGTGTGTACCAATCTGGAGGAGTAGTTGGGTCAAGAAAAACAAAAACAGTATGTGTTGGGGTTTGCTTACTATTATTTTTCGAATGCTACTGTGTTTAGAAAATGTCTGTGTAAAAGCCTGTCTGTCTGATCCAGTAGTTTCACTCTGGAATCCTTTAAAAACTATCACTATTTAAAGGACCAGATTTCACATTCATTGCAATTTCAAGCCACACTACAATGTTGATCATTTATTTTTGAAGAAAGGGAGATCTAACATAATGTTGTTGTCGCCGAAGGTAGCTTCCATTTGTCGAAGGACCACAGGAGTGACCTCCCTTGTACAGAACAGCAGCTATTGACTCAGACGCTTATCAACAGGGAATCTTGTTCAAGAGACAGTTTCGAAAAAGATAAATGTGTCTTCACTTTTCTCTGAAGGTGACCAAATAAACAGGGAATGCTCTTAAACACACTGGCGAGAAAATGGCACAAGGAGACTGTTCAGAATATTTCTGGGTAATTTCGTTTTGATATCCTGAATTCTTGGACCCGTTTGAATGAAAACTTGTTTGTGTTTAGCAATGCAGGTATACGAGAAATGACATTTTGCATGTAACCGACTCCTCTATTACTGTATTAGGCATAACATAATGCGAAATGGCTTGTATCATGAACACAAACCGACACTTGTCTCAAGCCTGCAAGTTTTTGTCGACTTTCGCATTTAGTTTGTTGGGTCTGAAACAGAAAGAGTAGCTTTGTGATTTGCACCATTTTTCATTCTGATTTGCAGAAACCAAACGGATGTGTCAGTGCAGAAACCAAACGGATGTGTCATTGCAGACCCTTTTTTTTCAGTCCAGGAAAATAGCTGCACTTTAGTTTAGTGACCCCATTTTCATCAAATTTGAGAACAGTAACCAAAATAATGTCGGAAACCAGTGTGAATGGGTTACAGCATCTACTGATGGTAATGTTGTTTCATGTGTGTGTGTGTGAATAGAATAGAATAGAATAGATTTTATTGTCATGAAACCTTAAGGTTTATAAGACACAAGTGCAATGGTAAATGAGTGTGTGTGTGTGTGTGTGTGTGTGTGTGTGTGTGTGTGTTCATACCTGCAGTTTGTCTTAGTGTAAAGATACACATGTGTTGTTTTTTCATGTGCAGAGGTATGTTATTATGCACCATTGTATATGTATTTTTTTCATGAAAGGCGCTTAGAGCCCATTGCATGGAGAGTCTGTGCCTTATAAGTACTGTCTATCATTATTATTGCTATCTGTGCACAAGAATTGCCATTTATGTAGGTCCCCGACATGTGTTGCTAACATTTCAGTGGAAGTGATTTTACCGTACACCAACTCCAAGACAGTGAGGGTGAGAAGCAGAGATGAGAACTACGGACCGTTCAGCATTCCTGGGGGGTTCTCCATCGGCACTATGGAGGTTTCCCGCTACTATGTGAGTGAGCCCAGCGCACTTCCTCTTTGGTCGATTGACTTATGAAGAATCGTATGGATGGACTGATTGACTGGTTAGCTAATCTGAAGGAACACAGTGAGTGTCACTGACTTATGAAGAATCGTATGGATGGACTGATTGACTGGTTAGCTAATCTGAAGGAACACAGTGAGTGTCACTGACTTATGAAGAATCGTATGGATGGACTGATGGACTGGTTAACTAATCTGAAGGAACACAGTGAGTGTCACTGACTTATGAAGAATCGTATGGATGGACTGATTGACTGGTTAGCTAATCTGAAGGAACACAGTGAGTGTCACTGACTTATGAAGAATCGTATGGATGGACTGATTGACTGGTTAACTAATCTGAAGGAACACAGTGAGTGTCACTGACTTATGAAGAATCGTATGGATGGACTGATGGACTGGTTAGCTAATCTGAAGGAACACAGTGAGTGTCACTGACTTATGAAGAATCGTATGGATGGACTGATTGACTGATGGACTAATCTGAAGGAACACAGTGAGTGTCACTGACTTATGAAGAATCGTATGGATGGACTGATTGACTGGTTAACTAATCTGAAGGAACACAGTGAGTGTCATTGACTTATGAAGAATCGTATGGATGGACTGATGGACTGGTTAACTAATCTGAAGGAACACAGTGAGTGTCACTGACTTATGAAGAATCGTATGGATGGAATGATGGACTGGTTAACTAATCTGAAGGAACACAGTGAGTGTCACTGACTTATGAAGAATCGTATGGATGGACTGATTGACTGATGGACTAATCTGAAGGAACACAGTGAGTGTCACTGACTTATGAAGAATCGTATGGATGGACTGATTGACTGATGGACTAATCTGAAGGAACACAGTGAGTGTCACTGACTTATGAAGAATCGTATGGATGGACTGATGGACTGGTTAACTAATCTGAAGGAACACAGTGAGTGTCATTGACTTATGAAGAATCGTATGGATGGACTGATTGATTGGTTAACTAATCTGAAGGAACACAGTGAGTGTCACTGACTTATGAAGAATCGTATGGATGGACTGATTGACTGGTTAACTAATCTGAAGGAACACAGTGAGTGTCATTGACTTATGAAGAATCGTATGGATGGACTGATGGACTGGTTAACTAATCTGAAGGAACACAGTGAGTGTCACTGACTTATGAAGAATCGTATGGATGGACTGATTGACTGGTTAACTAATCTGAAGGAACACAATGAGTGTCTTTGTCGTATTGAGGTAATGGTAAGGATACTGATGATGTTGACAACAGCCAGAAAAAGACAGACTAGTCCAGAGACATGTTGTCTTGTTACGTATCATATCTGTCATGTGTTTCAGAGACATGTTAACTTGTTACATATCATATCTGTCATGTGTTTCAGAGACATGTTAACTTGTTACATATCATATCTGTCATGTGTTTCAGAGACATGTTAACTTGTTACATATCATATCTGTCATGTGTTTCAGAGACATGTTAACTTGTTACATATCATATCTGTCATGTGTTCCAGAGACATGTTAACTTGTTACATGTCATATCTGTCATGTGTTTCAGAGACATGTTGTCTTGTTACATATCATATCTGTCATGTGTTTCAGAGACATGTTGTCTTGTTACATATCATAGCACCTTCAAATGTGATAATAAATTTAATCTGATGTTAATATTGATATTAGCATTATTTTACTATATTATGTACTGTTTGTTTATTTGTTTTATTTCATTATTTCATTACTTACTGTTTATGAATGTTATTTGATACAAGTCATAATATGGTTCATCAGCCGTCATGATAAAATTGAAGTGCAACGTTGTGAGCACAGTATAAGCTTTAAGCTTGTTGATGCTCTTTTGTCATTCATTGCATTGTAATCATGTGTATTGTTGAATAATTAAAGATTATTTAAACCACATATCATATCTGTCATGTGTTTCAGAGACATGTTGTCTTGTTACATATCATGTCTGTCATGTGTTTCAGAGACATGTTAACTTGTTACATATCATATCTGTCATGTGTTTTAGGGACATGTTAACTTGTTACATATCATATCTGTCATGTGTTTCAGAGACATGTTAACTTGTTACATATCATATCTGTCATGTGTTCCAGAGACATGTTAACTTGTTACGTATCATGTGTTTCAGAGACATGTTACCTTGTTACATATCATATCTGTCATGTGTTTCAGAGACATGTTAACTTGTTACATATCATATCTGTCATGTGTTCCAGAGACATGTTAACTTGTTACGTATCATGTGTTCCAGAGACATGTTAACTTGTTACTTATCATATCTGTCATGTGTTTCAGAGACGTTGTCTTGTTACCTATATCTGTCATTTCTTCCATCAGTTTCAGCAAAGCGTTCTCCAGGCACCTTATAACCTTTAACCTCACTCGATCAGATCAGCTTTTTAAACCTTTAACCTCACTCTTTCAGATCAACACGAATGGCTACATCACCTTCTGAGGCTTCAACAAAGCGTTCTCCAGGCACCTTATAACCTTTAACCTCACTCGATCAGATCAGCTTTTTAAACCTTTAACCTCACTCTTTCAGATCAACCTTTTAACCTTTAACCTCACTCTTTCAGATCAACACAAACGGCTACGTCACCTTCAACAAAGCGTTCTCGAGGCGCCTTTTAACCTTTAACCTCACTGTTTCAGATCAATACAAACAGCTACGTCACCTTCAGCAAAGCGTACTCCAGGCGCCTTTTAACCTTTAACCTCACTGTTTCAGATCAACACAAACGGCTACGTCACCTTCAACAAAGCGTTCTCGAGGCGCCGCATGCCGGAGGATCCTGACAGCCCCTCAGTTACCTCCCTTGCCTTCCTGGCCCCGTACTGGGCGGACGTGGACCTGACCGGTGGCAGCGAACAGCGCGGGCTGTACCATGTCAACCTGTCCCTGGCCGACACCTACGCTGACAACGACACCAGATCGTTGTTTGAGACGTACCGGGACCTGGCAAATCTCACCCACTTCGACCCCATCTTCATCGCCGTGGTGACCTGGGTGGACGCTCTGCCCTTCAGGGCTGCTGATTTTGTGAACTTTCCTGTGAGTGTGAGCGTTTTTTGAAAAGGGTGTGTGTAGGATGCAAGCACGCACACGTGGACATGCGCACGCATGCACGCACACACACACACACACACACACACACACACACAAGCGTTTTTGAAAATGAAGCGTTTTTGAAAATGATATGCAAACGATGCATGCACACGTGGACATGCACACACACACACACACACACACACACACACACACGCATACACACACACCACATACACACACACGCAACCCTGCCTCTGTCTGTCTATCTCTCTGCCCCACTTTGATCCTGTCTTTAACGTCGTCAGCTGAGTGGAAGCTCCTCTTTACAGGGCTGTCGATAAAGTCAGCTTTCTGGGTGGGTATGGCAGTTTAGTTTTCTCCGCATAATTTTTTTTAAACAGCAAATGTGTGTAGCGTATATGGATCTGTGCACACGCTCTGACACCTTGAAACTGAATCTGTGAACAGCTTTCACATAGGGCTTGTGATGCAGCAAGTAATGATACCCTTGATGATAGTGAATATCATCAGTGATTTCTAGAGTGTTTGTGTTGCAAGAGCCTGAAGCAACAAAAAAAAAAAAGAAAAAAGAAAAAGGGAGATGTAAGTGTACGCTTATTTTTTTGAAACATCAAATTGTCAAATGCTTTTACCAGACAGTCATTCTCACTCACCTGTCTGAACACTCACATACGAATGGATTCTCAATGAAAGGATGCTCATCCAAAACACACACACACACACTCACACACACACTCACACACCACACCACACACACACACACACACACACACACACACACACACACACACACACACACACACACACACACACACACACACACAACCTCCCTACTCCCATACCTCTTGTTTCTCTCCCTGTTCTTTGTTGACAACAGAATTTTACAATCTTCCAACTAAATGTCTCTGCCCTGTTGTGTTAATGGCTTTCATGCCTGTGACCTTGACACTGATCAAATGTCTCCACCACAGGTGTTAATGGCTTTCATGCCTGTGACCTTGACACTGACCAAATGTCTCCACCACAGTTGTTAATGGCTTTCATGCCAGTGACCTTGACACTGATCAAATGTCTCCATCACATGTGTTAATGGCTTTCATGCCAATGACCTTGACACTGACCAAATTAATGTCTGTACCACAGGTGTTAATGGCTTTCATGCCAGTGACCTTGACACTGATCAAATGTCTCCACCACAGGTGTTAATGGCTTTCATGCCAATGACCTTGACACTGATGGTTACAGCCGGCGACCTTCCAAGTGGTGATGGCGACGGACGGACGAAGTCTGCAGGGCAGGGTGGCTTGGAGAAGCACATGGGCACGCATGGAGGACTTCAGCGTGAAGGCCTTACATCACCTGACTGCAGACACCGCACAGTCCTGGACACCTGTGGCAGGTACCCTGCACTGTAGATCACCTGTCTGTCAGTCGCCTGTCTGTAGAAAGGTGTTTGTATTTTGTATTTCTCTTTTTATCACAACACATTTCTCTGTGTAAAATTCGGGCTTCTCTCCCCAGGGAGAGCACGTTGCTACACTACAGCGCCGCCCATTTTTTTGTATTTTTTCCTGCATGCAGTTTTATTTGTTTTTCCTATCGAAGTGGATTTTTCTACAGAATTTTGCCAGGGACAACCCTGTTGTTGCAGTGGGTTCTTTTAACTAAGTGCATGCTGCACACGGGACCTGTTTATTGTCTCATCTGAATGACTAGTGTCAAGACCACCACTCATGGTCTAGTGGAAGGGGGGTAGAAAATACTGGTGACTGCGTGATTCGAACCAGCGCGCGATGGGCGCAATAGCCGAGTGGTTAAAGCGTTGGACTTTCAATCTGAGGGTCCTGGGTTCGAATCACGGTGACGGCGCCTGGTGGGTAAAGGGTGGAGATTTTTCCGATCTCCCAGGTCAACATATGTGCAGACCTGCTAGTGCCTGAACCCCCTTTGTGTGTATACGCAAGCAGAAGATCAAATACGCACGTTAAAGATCCTGTAATCCACGTCAGCGTTCGGTGGGTTATGGAAACAAGAACATACCCAGCATGCACACCCCCAAAAGTGGAGTATGACTGCCTACATGGCGGGTTAAAAGCGGTCATACACGTAAAAAGCTCACTCGCGCATATACGAGTGAACGTGGGAGTTGCAGTCCTGAACGCAGAAGAAGAACCAGCGCGCTCAGATCCTCCCGCTTCCGAGGCTGGACGCTGTTAACCACCATCACTCTGCTTGTTGCGTGCTGTGTGTCACAGGAACTCTGGCGACCTTCACCTCCAGTGCCTGGCAGCAGTCCCCGCCCCCTTCCCTGGCCCCCTGCGTGGAGTGGGTGAGCACGACGGGGCCCGATCTGGGGGAGGTGAGGGATGGTGTGGTGGCGTGCCCCTGCGTGCTGTCGCAGGCCCTGACCAACCCTCTGTTCCACATCGACCCGGAGGAGGGAGGCAGGCGCTGCATCGCCGCTCAGGTCATCAACATCCTGACCGGCATGAGGACCAGGTGTTGCTACAGGTCAGGGCGCTCTGGAGCTGTCTTCTTCTTCTTCGTCTTCTTCTTTGTTATGTTGTTGTTGTTCTTTGTCTTTGTTTTTTTGGTTTTTTTTGTCTTGTTGTTGTTGTTGTTTCTTATCTTCTTCTTTGTCTTCTTCTTGTTTCGTTTCTTCGTCTTCTTTGTCTTCTTGTTTCGCTTCTTCGTCTTCTTTGTCTTCTTCATTTTCTTCTTCTTCGTCTTCTTCTCCTTTGTCTTGTTGTTGTTGTTGTTGTTTTTCTTTGTCTTCTTCTTTGTCTTGTTGTTGTTATTGTTGTTGTTGTTTTTCTTCTTCTTCTTCTCCTCCTTTATCTTGTTGTTGTTGTTGTTTATGTTGTTGTTGTTGTTCTTCTTCTTCTTCTCCTCCTTTATCTTGTTGTTGTTGTTTTTGTTGTTGTTGTTGTTCTTCTTCTTCTTCTTTGTCTTGTTATTGTTGTTCTTCTTTGTCTTCTTCTTTATCTTCTTGTTGTTGTTCTCTTTCTTTGTCTTCTGTGTCTTCTTCTTGTTCTTCTCCTCCTTCTTTTCTTTCTTCCTCAAAGTCTGTCTGTCAGCCTGGCCCTCTTCAGATGGTTGTCCTGTCCGTTGTGCAATGTTGTCTGTCAGCCTGGTCCTCTTCACATGGTTGTCCTGTCCATTGTGCAATGTTGTCTGTCAGCCTGGCCCTCTTCAAATGGTTGTCCTGTCCATTGTGCAATGTTGTCTGTCAGCCTGGCCCTCTTCACATGGTTGTCCTGTCCATTGTGCAATGTTGTCTGTCAGCCTGGTCCTCTTCAGATGGTTGTCCTGTCCATTGTGCAATGTTGTCTGTCAGCCTGGTCCTCTTCAGATGGTTGTCCTGTCCATTGTGCAATGTTGTCTGTCAGCCTGGCCCTCTTCACATGGTTGTCCTGTCCATTGTGCAATGTTGTCTGTCAGCCTGGCCCTCTTCACATGGTTGTCCTGTCCATTGTGCAATGTTGTCTGTCAGCCTGGCCCTCTTCACATGGTTGTCCTGTCCATTGTGCAATGTTGTCTGTCAGCCTGGCCCTCTTCACATGGTTGTCCTGTCCATCTCTTTACCCATTTTCCTGTAGAGAGAGAGAGCAGGAGGAAGGTGGCAGAATGGTGAAGACACCCCTCTGTCAGTACAGTGTCCACAAAGGTCTGGGTTCAGTTCCCGTCCTTGGCCCTTTCTTCCAAGTTGGACTGGGAAGTCATTATCTTCATCATGTGTGGGGTGGGTCAGCGTACGCTAGTTTAAGCTGAAGCGTACGAGTGCACACACACAAACCAGGAGACACATTCGCGCGCACCCACCCCCCCACACCCCCCCCCCCCCACACACCCACCCCCCCACCCCCCAAGCCCCCCCCCCCACACACACACACATATATATAATAGATACACAACTCTAAGTGGAGTGATGGCCTAGAGGTAACGTGTCCGCATAGGAAGCAAGAGAATCTGAGTGCGCTGGTTCGAATCACGGCTCAGCCGCCAATATTTTCTCCCCCTCCACTTGACCTTGAGTGGTGGTCTGGACGCTAGTCATTTGGATGAGACGATAAACCGAAGTCCCGTGTGCAGCATGCACTTAGCGCACGTAAAAGAGCCCATGGCAACGAAAGGGTTGTTCCTGGCAAAATTCTGTAGAAAAATCCACTTAGATAGGAAAAACAAATAAAACTGCATGCAGGAATGCAGTATGATTGGTCAGCCTGGCATGTGTGGCCCATCTCGCACACATGCTGACAAAGTCACTGACCGGTTGTCTGCTCGCGTGCCAGCCTGTTAGCAAAGCGGGCTCTTCTCAAATGTTGTGAAGTGAACAAGGCAGCGACAGCAACATTTTTGGGTTGCCGAAGTACTTGAAATGCTACAAACTGAAGGGTCGGACATTGAAGAGGTGGATGATGACGAAGAAGAAAGCGAATTTAATGCAGAAAGCGAGCATGAGTATGGTGATTCGGGGTGAAAAATTGGCAGTATTTTCTACATATGGCAAAACTGTAAAAATAAGATGAGAAATTTGATTTTTTTTTTATATAATAGCTCAACAAGTAATAAACCAGTTCTGAAAGTTTCATTTTCTTACTCTGTATTTTGTATTTTTTGTAATTTTTTTCCAAACCCTTACAAATGGGCCGTCTGTGGGGAAAAGCAAGGGAGAAAACTTGTCGTCCCGAGTGAGTTAACTCTCATCTGTGTGCAGAACATCCAACGGGCTGCTGATAACGGATCAAATGGAAGCGCCGATACTTCAGTTGAAAGACGATGTGAAGAACACGAAGATCAACGATGGCTTCACCAAGTGCTGTACCACGGACCACCGCGCCCTGTGCAGCCAGTTCCGCCAGTTCGTGCCCGTCGATCGCTGTGAAAATTACAGCAACCAGAGTCATCGTCCCATCACAGGTCTGTGCTCTTTTCTCCCCACGTCTGTTGCTTGCGTGAAGATTTGGTCTTTCTTCTTCTTTGTCCGTGGGCTGGAATTCCCATGGTCACTGGTATGTACATGAGTCACTTTTTATGTATATGACCATTTTTACCCCGCCATATAGGCAGCCATACTTAGTTTTCCGGGATGTGCATGCTGGGTATGTTCTTGTTTCCATAACCCACTGAAAGCTGACATGGATTACAGGATCTTTAACGTGCGTATTTGATCTTCTGCTTGCGTATACACACGAAGGAGGTTCAGGCACTAGTATGTCTGCTCATATGTTGACATGGGAGATGGGAAAAATCTCCACCCTTTACCCACCAGGTGCTGTTACCGAGATTCGAGCCTGGGACCCCTCAGATTGAAAGTCCAACGCTTTAACCACTGGGCTGTTGTGGCTGTCAGGAGAGTTGGCAGAGTGGTGGTGTGTTGTGAATCTGTTGTGATAAAAAGTAATAAATACTATATAAATACCTATACAAATACACTGACTCTCTGTCTCTCTTTCTTAAGTCTACATGGTTAAATGAAATCATGAAATTAGAGTGAGATATTATCCACAGAAGAACAGCAAGGTTTAGCCAGCTCCAGTCTGGATTACTTGATGATTTGTTTTGTATTGTACCAGTGACAGGCGCAATAGCCGAATGGTTAAAGCGTTGGACTTTCAATCTGAGGGTCCTGGGTTCAAATCACGGTGACGGTGCCTGGTGGGTAAAGGGTGGAGATTTTTACGATCTCCCAGGTCAACATATGTGCAGACCTGCCAGTGCCTGAACCCCCTTCGTGTGTATACGCAAGCAGATCAAATACGCACGTTAAAGATCCTGTAATCCATGTCAGCTTTCGGTGGGTTATGGAAACAAGAACATACCCAGCATGCACATCCCCGAAAACAGAGTATGGCTGCCTACATGGCGGGATAAAAACGGTCATACACGTAAAAGCCCACTCGCGCATATACGAGTGATCGTGGGAGTTGCAGCCTACGAACGAAGAAGAAGTATTGTACCAGCAGAAGTCTGGATTACATGACAGTTTGCTTCAGTCTGGATTACATGACAGTTTGCTTCAGACCAAGTCTGGGTTACATGACAGTTTGCTTCAGACCAACAGGTCTGGATTACATGACAGTTTGCTTCAGTCTGGATTACATGACAGTTTGCTTCAGACCAACAAGTCTGGATTACATGACAGTTTGCTTCAGTCTGGATTACATGACAGTTTGCTTCAGACCAACAAGTCTGGATTACATGACAGTTTGCTTCAGACCAACAAGTCTGGATTACATGACAGTTTGCTTCAGACCAACAGGTCTGGATTACATGACAGTTTGCTTCAGACCAACAGGTCTGGATTACATGACAGTTTGCTTCAGACCAGCAGGTCTGGATTACATGACAGTTTGCTTCAGACCAACAGGTCTGGATTACATGACAGTTTGCTTCAGACCAACAGGTCTGGATTACATGACAGTTTGCTTCAGACCAGCAGGTCTGGATTACATGAACAATTTTTTTCACGCCAGCAACTCTGCATTACACATACAGATCCATACACAGACAGATTGATAGACTGATTGATTGATAATTGATTGACAGTGTGGTTGGTTGACTGGTTGACAGCAGAATTGATTGTCAGACTACATGATTGACAGGTCCTCCGACTGACTGCAGAATTGATTGTCAAGTGAAACTTTGATTGTGCAGTTGATTGACATACTAACTGCAGTAGTGACTGAATGCATATTTGATTGACTACGGGTTTGACTGATTGTGTGATTGACTAACTACATGGTTGACTGACTGTATGGTTGACTGACTACATGATTGAATGACTGTATGATTGACTGACTGCATGATTGACTGAATACATGATTGCATGATTGACTGATGGACTGACTACATGATGGACTGACTACATGATTGAATGACTGTATGATTGACTGACTGCATGATTGACTGAATACATGATTGAATGACTGTATGATTGACTGCATGATTGAATGACTGTATGATTGACTGACTGCATGATGGACTGAATACATGATTGAATGACTGCATGATTGACTGACTGTATGATTGACTGCATGATTGACTGACTGCATGATGAACTGAATACATGATTGACTGACTGCATGATGGACTGAATACATGATTGACTAACTACATGATTGAATGACTGTATGATTGAATGACTATGATTGACTGACTGCATGATTGACTGCATGATGGACTGAATACCTGATTGACTGAATACCTGATTGAATAACTGTATGATTGACTACTGTATTGATGTCTACGATTTGTGATTCCCGCATGCGAATACATGGATGATAAAATGTTGTGTGTGTGTTGATGTGAGTGCATGTTGTGTGTGATCATGTGGTTGCTGTGTGTGTGTGTGTGGTGTGTGTGTGTGTGTGGTGTGCATGCATGGGTGAGTGCGATGTGTGTGTGAGTGTATGTGTGTGTGATGTGTGTGTGTGATGGTGCTGTGTTTGTGTGCATGTGTGTGTGTGTGTGTGTGTGTGTGTGTGTGTGTGTGTGAAAACCCTGCAGCCTTGGTGTGGGGGAACGGTCACTTCATCACATCCAACAGAGACAGCCCCACCATGTACACGTTCAATGGTTGGAATGAATATGTTCTTCTTCGCTTTGGGATGGACGGGCATGCGTAAGTTGATTATCCGTCATTAGTGTTGCTGTTGTTAGTATTGTTGTTCTTATCATTATTGTCATTGTTATTATTATTATGGTTGTTGCTGCTGTTTTTATTATTATTATCATTATTATTGTTATTGTTATGAGGATAATGATGATGATGATTGTTGTTGTTGGAACTGACAATGATATTATCATTATTATAACAGTTGATACTTAGTTTTGTTTAGTTTCACTTTCTCAAGAAGGCATCACTCACTCACTCACTCATTCCCTCGACCGCTGGGGTCGTTGGGGGGACATGAGGAAGATGTCATAGCTCGCCACGCCGTTCTGTTGGCAGCTGTTGTGAGGAGATCTGACATCGTCATTTTGGTCCATTCCTTGACGTTGTCGGACCAGCTCTTTCTCTGCCGCCCCCGTCTGTGCCCTCCCTCTACAGTCCCTTGCAGGATGGTTTTGGAGAGGGTGTTATGTTATGTTATGCATCACTGTGTTTGGACAAATCCATATACACTACACCACATCTGCTAGTCAGATGCCTGACAGCAGTATAACCCAACGTGCTTGTCAGGCCTGGAGTGCCTGCTGATGTATTTGTGTACCTAGCACGGTGGATTTCTTTTTTATCCAGTTTTTTCCAGAGGACCACACTCTGGATGCCATGGGTTCTGCTGCACACGGGGTCTGGGTTCATTGTCTGACCCGAACGACTGGACACTCAGTTTGATTTTCCTGTCAGACTTGAGAGAAAGGATGGGATTCCATGTCTCTGTATTGACAGCTGAGTGTCTTGACCATTGTACCACCTTCCTCCATCATGTACGTCCTCCTTGAGACTTAAACATCACCTGTCTTCAGTCAGAGATCAAACCCAAAGCGTTTCACAAAGAGAGTCATTTGCACGACAGGCTGCTTACCTTGGAAGAGCCAAAATGTGGAAAACTTTAAAAACAAATATTTTTAGGGAAATGTGCAGTTTTTCAGAATTAACTGGAGTCCAGCAGAAGTGAGGAAATCCAGATGCAAAATAGGAGTTCTCTGTGCTGCAGGCAGTTTCCACTGCTGGAGATTCAGGGACGTTCACAGAAGACGGACCGACAGAACTTCAACACCACTGTTTTCACCGCTTTTGCCATCAAGGTTGGAGTTGTTTTTTGCCTCTTTGTGTTGCGTTGTGTTGTGTTGACTTGGATGGTATCGTATTGTATTGTATTGTGTCATGTCATATTGTGTTGTATTGCATTGCATGGTATCATATTGTATTGTGTTACATCATATTGTGTTGCATTGCATTGCATGGTATTGTATTGTATTGTATTGTGTTACGTCATATTGTGTTGCATTGAATTGCATGGTATCATATTGTATTGTGCTATGTCATATTGTGTTGTATTGCATTGCATGATATCGTATTGTATTGTATTGTGTTACGTCATATTGTGTTGTATTGCATTGCATGATATTGCCTTGCCTTGCATTACAATGCCTTGCATTCTGTTGCATTGTATTGCATTGCATTGTAATGCTTTTTTGTCACTGCAGATTTCTCTGTGTATCTGCTCTCCTTGAGGAGAAAGCATCACACTGCAGCGTCACTGTTCTTGTCTGTCTACAGGTGTATCTATTTGACTACCTGGTGTGTTGTCACACCTGTGTTGTGTGTACAGTAACACCTGTATTGTGTGTACAGTACAGTAACAACACACCTGTGATGTCTATACAGTACAGTAACAGCACACCTGTGATGTGTGTACAGTACAGTAACAACACACCTGTGATGTGTATACAGTACAGTAACAGCACACCTGTGATGTGTGTACAGTACAGTAACAGCACACCTGTGATGTCTATACAGTACAGTAACAGCACACCTGTGATGTGTGTACAGTACAGTAACAACACACCTGTGATGTCTATACAGTACAGTAACAACACACCTGTGATGTCTATACAGTACAGTAACAACACACCTGTGATGTCTATACAGTACAGTAACAACACACCTGTGATGTCTATACAGTACAGTAACAACACACCTGTGATGTCTATACAGTACAGTAACAACACACCTGTGATGTGTGTACAGTACAGTAACAACACACCTGTGATGTGTGTACAGTACAGTAACAACACACCTGTGATGTCTATACAGTACAGTAACAACACACCTGTGATGTCTATACAGTACAGTAACAACACACCTGTGATGTCTATACAGTACAGTAACGACACACCTGTGATGTGTGTACAGTACAGTAACAACACACCTGTGATGTCTATACAGTACAGTAACAGCACACCTGTGATGTGTGTACAGTACAGTAACAACACACCTGTGATGTGTGTACAGTACAGTAACAGCACACCTGTGATGTCTATACAGTACAGTAACAACACACCTGTGATGTCTATACAGTACAGTAACAGCACACCTGTGATGTCTATACAGTACAGTAACAACACACCTGTGATGTCTATACAGTACAGTAACAACACACCTGTGATGTGTGTACAGTACAGTAACAACACACCTGTGATGTGTGTACAGTACAGTAACAACACACCTGTGATGTCTATACAGTACAGTAACAACACACCTGTGATGTCTATACAGTACAGTAACAACACACCTGTGATGTCTATACAGTACAGTAACAACACACCTGTGATGTCTATACAGTACAGTAACAACACACCTGTGATGTCTATACAGTACAGTAACAACACACCTGTGATGTGTGTACAGTACAGTAACAACACACCTGTGATGTGTGTACAGTACAGTAACAACACACCTGTGATGTCTATACAGTACAGTAACAACACACCTGTGATGTGTGTACAGTACAGTAACAACACACCTGTGATGTCTATACAGTACAGTAACAACACACCTGTGATGTCTATACAGTACAGTAACAACACACCTGTGATGTGTGTACAGTACAGTAACAGCACACCTGTGATGTGTGTACAGTACAGTAACAACACACCTGTGATGTCTATACAGTACAGTAACAACACACCTGTGATGTGTATACAGTACAGTAACAGCACACCTGTGATGTGTATACAGTACAGTAACAACACACCTGTGATGTGTGTACAGTACAGTAACAGCACACCTGTGATGTGTGTACAGTACAGTAACAACACACCTGTGATGTCTATACAGTACAGTAACAACACACCTGTGATGTGTGTACAGTACAGTAACAACACACCTGTGATGTGTGTACAGTACAGTAACAGCACACCTGTGATGTGTGTACAGTACAGTAACAACAGACCTGTGATGTGTATACAGTACAGTAACAACACACCTGTGATGTGTATACAGTACAGTAACAACACACCTGTGATGTGTATACAGTACAGTAACAACACACCTGTGATGTGTATACAGTACAGTAACAGCACACCTGTGATGTCTATACAGTACAGTAACAGCACACCTGTGATGTCTATACAGTACAGTAACAACACACCTGTGATGTCTATACAGTACAGTAACAACACACCTGTGATGTCTATACAGCACAGTAACAACACACCTGTGATGTCTATACAGTACAGTAACAACACACCTGTGATGTCTATACAGTACAGTAACAGCACACCTGTGATGTCTATACAGTACAGTAACAACACACCTGTGATGTCTATACAGTACAGTAACAGCACACCTGTGATGTCTATACAGTACAGTAACAACACACCTGTGATGTCTATACAGTACAGTAACAACACACCTGTGATGTCTATACAGCACAGTAACAACACACCTGTGATGTGTGTACAGTACAGTAACAACACACCTGTGATGTCTATACAGTACAGTAACAACACACCTGTGATGTCTATACAGTACGGTAACAACACACCTGTGATGTGTGTACAGTACAGTAACAGCACACCTGTGATGTGTGTACAGTACAGTAACAACACACCTGTGATGTGTGTACAGTACAGTAACAACACACCTGTGATGTGTGTACAGTACAGTAACAACACACCTGTGATGTGTGTACAGTACAGTAACAACACACCTGTGATGTCTATACAGTACAGTAACAACACACCTGTGATGTCTATACAGTACAGTAACAACACACCTGTGATGTCTATACAGTACAGTAACAACACACCTGTGATGTGTGTACAGTACAGTAACAACACACCTGTGATGTCTATACAGTACAGTAACAACACACCTGTGATGTCTATACAGTACAGTAACAACACACCTGTGATGTGTGTACAGTACAGTAACAGCACACCTGTGATGTGTGTACAGTACAGTAACAACACACCTGTGATGTCTATACAGTACAGTAACAACACACCTGTGATGTCTATACAGTACAGTAACAACACACCTGTGATGTCTATACAGTACAGTAACAACACACCTGTGATGTCTATACAGTACAGTAACAACACACCTGTGATGTGTGTACAGTACAGTAACAGCACACCTGTGATGTCTATACAGTACAGTAACAACACACCTGTGATGTCTATACAGTACGGTAACAACACACCTGTGATGTGTGTACAGTACAGTAACAGCACACCTGTGATGTGTGTACAGTACAGTAACAACACACCTGTGATGTGTGTACAGTACAGTAACAACACACCTGTGATGTGTGTACAGTACAGTAACAACACACCTGTGATGTCTATACAGTACAGTAACAACACACCTGTGATGTCTATACAGTACAGTAACAACACACCTGTGATGTCTATACAGTACAGTAACAACACACCTGTGATGTGTGTACAGTACAGTAACAGCACACCTGTGATGTGTGTACAGTACAGTAACAACACACCTGTGATGTCTATACAGTACAGTAACAACACACCTGTGATGTCTATACAGTACAGTAACAACACACCTGTGATGTCTATACAGTACAGTAACAACACACCTGTGATGTGTGTACAGTACAGTAACAACACACCTGTGATGTCTATACAGTACAGTAACAACACACCTGTGATGTGTGTACAGTACAGTAACAACACACCTGTGATGTCTATACAGTACAGTAACAACACACCTGTGATGTCTATACAGTACAGTAACAACACACCTGTGATGTCTATACAGTACAGTAACGACACACCTGTGATGTGTGTACAGTACAGTAACAACACACCTGTGATGTCTATACAGTACAGTAACAGCACACCTGTGATGTCTATACAGTACAGTAACAACACACCTGTGATGTCTATACAGTACAGTAACAACACACCTGTGATGTCTATACAGTACAGTAACAACACACCTGTGATGTCTATACAGTACAGTAACAACACACCTGTGATGTGTGTACAGTACAGTAACAACACACCTGTGATGTCTATACAGTACAGTAACAACACACCTGTGATGTCTATACAGTACAGTAACAACACACCTGTGATGTGTGTACAGTACAGTAACAACACACCTGTGATGTCTATACAGTACAGTAACAGCACAGCCTTTGAGCTGCACGTGGAGGGGGGGCGGATCAAGGTGCACATGGAGGGAAGGGAGGTCGACGCAGAGCACACAGGGCTGTGTCCTGACGTTGCCGCCCACATCAACCACGACTTGGACGAGCTGGAGATCGCTTTCACTGATGGGGTGTCCTTGAAGGTATGCTCATGGGGGAAGGGTGTGTGTGTGTGTGTGGGGGGGGTGATGGCGGGAGGATGGGTGTGTGTGGGGGGCAGGGGGGGGGGTGATAGGTGGGGGTGGGGTTGTGTGACTTGGTGTGGATGTTTGTGTGTAGGGTGGGTGGGTGAGTGTGTGTGTGTTCAGAAGAGATAGATAAAAAAAATTTCTGATAAAAAAAAAGTTGTTTTTTTTTTACATCAGATGTGGTGTGGTGTATAAGTCTTCATGTTTTATGCATCGCACAAGCGCCATGGTCTTCGTCAAGTTAGTTGTGGAGTTACAAGAGAGAATGTGTGCGAACACGTGTGCGTGGGTGGGTGTGTGTGTTTATGCATGTGTGCATGCATGCACGCGCGTAAGTGTGTACATGTGTGTGTTTGAGAGAGAGAGAGAGTGTGCCTGTCAGCATGTCTACACGCCAAAAACTGATGAAGCGTTGTCAGACGATTTATTCATTATATAAGGAAGGAAACTGTGATTGCTATGCCATTGTCTTTCGTACACGCCACGCCGCACTCACAGAGATGCACATACAGTAGAACGTTGATGTTTTTTACTTTCTACATTCATTATCAGTTGCTTCGCTTGTCAGTTTAACGACTTCTCTTTTACGAAGTCCTTTAAGTAATTTCCTGTAATTGTATTTAGATTTTTTTTCAGATTTCACTCTCATTTCACCCTCATTTGCCCAGTTTCCCCCAACCCTCCATTCATTCACATCTCCCACCCCTTCTAACCGATAATACTCAAATGTATTCATAAATACTTGAACAAAATGTCTTCAGTCACCGATATGTGTGACGGGACATTAAACACAAATTCCTCCTCCTGCTACATACAGTAGATCATTGAAAAGCCCAGACATTTCATCACAGTCACTTAACATTAAAACGTACAAAAGTGTGTCCATGATTTAGCTATCACACAGACAGTGTTATCTGGAGAACTGAATTATGCTTTCTGGATTATATTTAAAATAAAAAAATTAAAAAAAAAGTCTTCATGCTTTGACATTCATTTCATTCATTCATTGCCCATCGCTCCCGGTGGAGCATAGGCCATCAACGACTCCTTGCCATCACACTCTGTTCTGGGCTGTTCTGGCCATTCCAGTCCAGTTGGTCCCTTGGCTTTGACAGCGGTGAAAGTTGTGAGGAATGGTTTCCATTGTTCAGGTGAAGGCATACAGTGATCACCTGTCCCTGCTTTGACAGCGGTGAAAGTTGTGAGGAATGGTTCCCATTGTTCGACAGGCGCAATAGCCGAGTGGATAAAGCGTTGGACTGTTAATCTGAGGGTCCCGGGTTCGAATCACGGTGACGGCGCCTGGTGGGTAAAGGGTGGAGATTTTTATGATCTCCCAGGTCAACATATGTGCAGACCTGCTAGTGCCTGAACTCCCTTCGTGTGTATATGCAAGCAGAAGATCAAATACGCACGTTAAAGATCCTGTAATCCATGTCAGCGTTCGGTGGGTTATGGAAACAAGAACATACCCAGCATGCACACCCCCGAAAACGGAGTATGGCTGCCTACATATGCGTGTGCATACGAGTGAACGCAGAAGAAGAAGAAGTTCCCATTGTTCAGGTGAAGGCATACAGTGACCACCTGTCCCTTGCTTTGACAGCGGTGAAAGTTGTGAGGAATGGTTCCCATTGTTCAGGTGAAGGCATACAGTGACCACCTGTCCCTTGCTTTGACAGCGGTGAAAGTTGTGAGGAATGGTTCCCATTGTTCAGGTGAAGGCAGACAGTGACCACCTGTCCCTTGCTTTGACAGCGGTGAAAGTTGTGAGGAATGGTTCCCATTGTTCAGGTGAAGGCAGACAGTGACCACCTGTCCCTTGCTTTGACAGTGGTGAAAGTTGTGAGAAATGGTTCCCATTGTTCAGGTGAAGGCATACAGTGACCACCTGTCCCTTGCTTTGACAGCGGTGAAAGTTGTGAGGAATGGTTCCCATTGTTCAGGTGAAGGCATACAGTGACCACCTGTCCCTTGCTTTGACAGCGGTGAAAGTTGTG
>NC_134890.1:192500-200000 GCF_041734735.1 Babylonia areolata
ACACACACTGGCCCTTCAAGGTACAAGAAACAGGAATGCTTTATTGTCTGTAAAAGAGAAATCGTTGACAGGTTTGCTGACACACACTGGCCCTTCAAGGTACAAGAAACAGGAATGCTTTATTGTCTGTAAAAGAGAAATCGTTGACAGGTTTGTTGACACACACTGGCCCTTCAAGGTACAAGAAACAGGAATGCTTTATTGTCTGTAATAAAGAGAAATCGTTGACATGTTTGTTGACACACACTGGTCCTTCAAGGTACAAGAAACAGGAATGCTTTATTGTCTGTAAAAGAGAAATCGTTGACAGGTTTGCTGACACACACTGGCCCTTCAAGGTACAAGAAACAGGAATGCTTTATTGTCTTTTATAGAGAAATTGTTGACAGGTTTGCTGACACACACTGGCCCTTCAAGGTACAAGAAACAGGAATGCTTTATTGTCTTTTATAGAGAAATCGTTGACAGGTTTGTTGACACACACTGGCCCTTCAAGGTACAAGAAACAGGAATGCTTTATTGTCTTTTATAGAGAAATTGTTGACAGGTTTGTTGACACACACTGGCCCTTCAAGGTACAAGAAACAGGAATGCTTTATTGTCTTTTATAGAGAAATTGTTGACAGGTTTGTTGACACACACTGGCCCTTCAAGGTACAAGAAACAGGAATGCTTTATTGTCTTTTATAGAGAAATCGTTGACAGGTTTGTTGACACACACTGGCCCTTCAAGGTACAAGAAACAGGAATGCTTTATTGTCTGTTATAGAGAAATCATTGACAGGTTTGCTGACACACACACTGGCCCTTCAAGGTACAAGAAACAGGAATGCTTTATCGTCTGTAAAAGAGAAATCGTTGACAGGTTTGTTGACACACACTGGCCCTTCAAGGTACAAGAAACAGGAATGCTTTATTGTCTGTAATATAGAGAAATCATTGACAGGTTTGTTGACACACACTGGCCCTTCAAGGTACAAGAAACAGGAATGCTTTATCGTCTGTAAAAGAGAAATCGTTGACAGGTTTGCTGACAAAAAGGTGACCATTGCTTCACCTCTGTAGAACAACACGCAGTCCGACCATCGCCCCACATTCCAACATGAACACCCAGTCATGGCAAGACAAAACAGGACGAAATCTTTATCGCCGAGGGTGATAGGTGAGCAAGTAACATGCTTTTTTTACCCCCAGCCCTCGCCCTAAAGAGGGAATGAAGCTAAAGAAGCAGAAACCAAGCGAAAGGAAGGAAATCAAAATGCTGTCAAAATACATACATCCCTCTTTTCCTATTATCCCACCATTCACAGTTATTCCACCCAAAGCAAAAAAAAGGAGAAAAAAAAAAGATAGTAGATTAATATTCGAATAAATGAATAGAGAGATAGACGGGCACAATAGCCGAGGGGTTAAAGCGTTGGACTTTCAATCTGAGGGTCGTGATTTCGAATTGTGGTGACGGCGCCTGGTGGGTAAAGGGTGGACATTTTTACGATTTCCCAGGTCAACATAATTATGTGCAGACCTGCCAGTGCCTGAACCCCCTTCGTGTGTACACACACGCAGAAGATCAAATACGCACGTTAAAGATCCTGTAATCCATGTCAGCGTTCGGTGGGTTATGGAAACAAGAATATACCCAGTGTGCACACCCCCAAAAGCGGAGTATGGCTGCCTACATGGCAGGGTAAAAACGGTCATACACGTAAAAGCCCACTCGTGTACATACACAGAAGAAGAAGAACAGAGAGAGAGATACATTAATAAATGAATAACATGATGGGGGGAAAAAGTGTGCAGACACAAGAGGCAAAACAAAAAAGTCCTTCCTTCGCTGTCAAACACCACCCCACCACCAGCTCTCTCTCTCTCTCTCTCTGTCTCACACACACACACACACACACACATGTCATAGTAAACATATGCCCAACACAGCAAAGTTCCTAAGACCCATGTTTTTCAGCACCCAGTGAGTCCACATAAAGGGAAGTACACAAACATTACATGAAACAATGTAATGCAGAACACAATGCACACGTTACAGGTCAAATCACACATAACTAAGACACGCAGTGTTCGGAACGTCGGGGGCATTTTGTTTTAGTTCTGTGATTTGCACTCTACCTATCTTTCACTGTACAATATTGTATTATAATTATTTTTTTTTCTCTCCATTATATATTAATATTTTAATAATAATAATAATGGATACTTATATAGCACACTATCCAGAAATCTGCTCTAGACGCTTTACAAAACCACTTTTGTTAACATAAAACATTAATTAATGTTACACACACACACCAGAATGTGACTACACACACGCACGCACGCACGCATGCATAATGCATACATACATTTTAACATAGGCACAAACTTACATAAACACACACGCACACACAATACACATTCATATACATGCATGTAGTTACGTACACATACATATGTATACACACATTGTCAAGCACAGCTATCGCAAAGGAAGCGGACCTGCCATAATTGAACTTATTGCTGAGGGAAAAGGTGAGTTTTGAGACGAGATTTAAAAGATGCGAGGGAATCAGAATGACGGAGGTTATCAGGGAGCTTGTTCCACGTCTTTGGCGATTGAAAAGAAAACGATCTGTGTATGGTATTTCACACGAACCTGCTTCAAGTTCCCCAGGTCTGATTGGTGTGTTGTATTTGTGTGGAGGTCAGGCATCTCTCCCTCTATTTCTTTATTGTTTTAATTCTAATTGATGTTAAACATGTAGTATGGATATGGGTGGGTGGGTTGGTGTGTGTGTGTGTGAGTCTCTGTGTGTGGGCATCTGTATATGTATGTGTGTGTGTTTGTGTGAGTTTGTGTGTATATGTGAGTTTTTGTGTGTGTGTGTGTGTGCATATGTGTTTGTGCATGTGTGTGTGGGCATGTATGTGTGTGTGAGTTTTTGTGTGTATGTGTGTGTGTGTTTGTGAGTTTGTGTATGTTTACGTGTTTGTGTGTGTGTGTTTGTGTGTGTGTTCATGGGTGGGTGTGGGTGTGTGTGTGTGACTGACTGTCCACAGTATAACAAGCGCCAAATATTTCACTGTCTTTCCCTGTGTGAGTGTGTGTGTGTGTGACTGACTGTCCACAGTACAACAGATATTTCACTGTCTTTCCCTGTGTGAGTGTGTGTGTGTGTGACTGACTGTCCACAGTACAACAGATATTTCACTGTCTTTCCCTGTGTGAGTGTGTCTGTGTGTGTGACTGACTGTCCACAGTACAACAGATATTTCACTGTCTTCCCCTGTGTGAGTGTGTCTGTGTGTGACTGATTGTCCACAGTACAACAGATATTTCACTGTCTTTCCCTGTGTGAGTGTGTCTGTGTGTGACTGACTGTCCACAGTACAACAGATATTTCACTGTCTTTCCCTGTGTGAGTGTGTGTGTGTGTGACTGACTGTCCACAGTACAACAGATATTTCACTGTCTTCCCCTGTGTGAGTGTGTGTGTGTGTGACTGACTGTCCACAGTACAACAGATATTTCACTGTCTTCCCCTGTGTGAGTGTGTGTGTGTGTGACTGACTGTCCACAGTACAACAGATATTTCACTGTCTTTCCCTGTGTGAGTGTGTGTGTGTGTGACTGACTGTCCACAGTACAACAGATATTTCACTGTCTTCCCCTGTGTGAGTGTGTCTGTGTGTGACTGACTGTCCACAGTACAACAGATATTTCACTGTCTTTCCCTGTGTGAGTGTGTGTGTGTGTGACTGACTGTCCACAGTACAACAGATATTTCACTGTCTTTCCCTGTGTGAGTGTGTGTGTGTGTGACTGACTGTCCACAGTACAACAGATATTTCACTGTCTTTCCCTGTGTGAGTGTGTGTGTGTGTGACTGACTGTCCACAGTACAACAGATATTTCACTGTCTTTCCCTGTGTGAGTGTGTCTGTGTGTGACTGACTGTCCACAGTACAACAGATATTTCACTGTCTTCCCCTGTGTGAGTGTCTGTGTGTGACTGACTGTCCACAGTACAACAGATATTTCACTGTCTTTCCCTGTGTGAGTGTGTGTGTGTGTGACTGACTGTCCACAGTACAACAGATATTTCACTGTCTTTCCCTGTGTGAGTGTGTGTGTGTGTGACTGACTGTCCACAGTACAACAGATATTTCACTGTCTTTCCCTGTGTGAGTGTGTGTGTGTGTGTGTGACTGTCCACAGTACAACAGATATTTCACTGTCTTCCCCTGTGTGAGTGTCTGTGTGTGTGACTGACTGTCCACAGTACAACAAGCACCAGATATTTCACTGTCTTTCCCTGTGTGAGTGTGTGTGTGTGTGACTGACTGTCCACAGTACAACAGATATTTCACTGTCTTTCCCTGTGTGAGTGTGTGTGTGTGTGTGACTGACTGTCCACAGTACAACAGATATTTCACTGTCTTTCCCTGTGTGAGTGTGTCTGTGTGTGACTGACTGTCCACAGTACAACAGATATTTCACTGTCTTCCCCTGTGTGAGTGTGTCTGTGTGTGACTGACTGTCCACAGTACAACAGATATTTCACTGTCTTTCCCTGTGTGAGTGTGTGTGTGTGTGACTGACTGTCCACAGTACAACAGATATTTCACTGTCTTTCCCTGTGTGAGTGTGTGTGTGTGTGACTGACTGTCCACAGTACAACAGATATTTCACTGTCTTCCCTGTGTGAGTGTGTGTGTGTGTGACTGACTGTCCACAGTACAACAGATATTTCACTGTCTTTCCCTGTGTGAGTGTGTCTGTGTGTGACTGACTGTCCACAGTACAACAGATATTTCACTGTCTTTCCCTGTGTGAGTGTGTGTGTGTGTGACTGACTGTCCACAGTACAACAGATATTTCACTGTCTTCCCCTGTGTGAGTGTGTGTGTGTGTGACTGACTGTCCACAGTACAACAGATATTTCACTGTCTTCCCCTGTGTGAGTGTGTCTGTGTGTGACTGACTGTCCACAGTACAACAGATATTTCACTGTCTTTCCCTGTGTGAGTGTGTGTGTGTGTGACTGACTGTCCACAGTACAACAAGCACCAGATATTTCACTGTCTTTCCCTGTGTGAGTGTGTCTGTGTGTGACTGACTGTCCACAGTACAACAGATATGTCACTGTCTTCCCTTGTGTGAGTGTGTCTGTGTGTGACTGACTGTCCACAGTACAACAGATATTTCACTGTCTTTCCCTGTGTGAGTGTGTCTGTGTGTGTGACTGACTGTCCACAGTACAACAGATATTTCACTGTCTTTCCCTGTGTGAGTGTGTGTGTGTGTGACTGACTGTCCACAGTACAACAGATATTTCACTGTCTTTCCCTGTGTGAGTGTGTGTGTGTGTGACTGACTGTCCACAGTACAACAGATATTTCACTGTCTTTCCCTGTGTGAGTGTGTGTGTGTGTGACTGACTGTCCACAGTACACAAGCGCCAGATATTTCACTGTCTTCCCCTGTGTGAGTGTGTGTGTGTGTGACTGACTGTCCACAGTACAACAGATATTTCACTGTCTTTCCCTGTGTGAGTGTGTGTGTGTGTGACTGACTGTCCACAGTACAACAGATATTTCACTGTCTTTCCCTGTGTGAGTGTGTGTGTGTGTGACTGACTGTCCACAGTACAACAAGCGCCAGATATTTCACTGTCTTCCCCTCGCTGGTTTCTGCGAGTGACGGAGGGAACGAGAGAGGAGAAGTTCTCAGTTGTTCCGGCAGTTCAGCGCAACTACTCCGTCAGGTTGGATGCTACCCCGCTACCCAGCAACGTGTCTCTGAATTTCACCCTGGGTGAGGTCGCTCTTCTCTCTCTCTTTCTCTCACTCTCTCTTCTCTCTCTTTCTCTTTCTTTCTCTCACTCTTTCTTTCTCTCACTCTCTCTTTCTTTCTCTTTCTCTTTTTCTTTCACTCTCTCTTCTCTCTCTTTCTCTTTCTTTCTCTCACTCTCTCTTCTCTCTCTTTCTCTTTCTTTCTCTCACTCTCTCTTTCTTTCTCTCACTCTCTCTAAGTCTCTTTCTTTCTCTTTCTCTCTCTCTCATTCTGTTGTTTCTACGTTGTTCCCCTTGCCATAGGATAATGTTGTCAATGGCAATAAAACAGTGTGTGTCTTTGTCTCTCTTTCTATCTCTGTCTGTCTGTCTGTCTGTCTCTCTCTCTCTATTGCTATCTCTCTGTGTGTCTTTCTCTCTCTCTCTTTTTCTCTCACAAACACATGTACACACACACACACACACACACATAAACGGAGAAAGTACATATCTTTATACAACTAAACTCTTTTTTTTTAAATGTGCTTATTCATTCTTCAACACTGTGTTACATGGGGAAAAGGGCAGATATCCTTTGCATCTAAAAACATTTGTAAAATGCATCAAATTTACGTGGAAACTTTTGAGGTCTCCATGAACACGTGTGTGTAGACAGGCTAATGATACAATGCTCATACAATGGGACTGATGAAGAAAACTGGGCCTTTTGGAGTTAAAAAACAAAAAGGTTTTGTCTAAGCATGGCCTTGGTGTTGTGTGGATGTTCCAGGAAGTGGGAGATGAACAGCAGTTTATTTCTGAATATAAAGGTAGAATTATTTGTTCTTTGAAACAGACTTGGCACTGATGTGTGGAAGTAAAGAAAAGCGTAGCTAGTTTTTCTCATTTAAAAGTATTCTGAAGATGGGAAAAAAATATTTATCAGTTATCACGAATTAATGGCATTGGTTAAAATGTGCAAGATTTTGGCTTCAGACCCAGTGATTCAGTGTGAATAAAAAAAATGGTTTGAACCTGAAGTGTCCACAGATTCACTGTTCCGTTTGTATTCATCCATCATTGATGATGAAAAACATTTTCTGTTTCAGTATAAATCAAGTGATGGAGTGAGAGAAAAAATGTGCATTTAAAAAAAATTAGATGTGGCTAAAAAACAAACAAACAAACTTACATTGTTCCCACTTTGTCATCAGATGATGAACTTATGATGCAGTCAGTAGCCAAGTTTACTGTAGAAGCACAAAATATAAGGCAAAGGTAAATAAATCACAACAGTACTAGAGTTAATGAGAAAGACAGACATATGTAATACGTATTTTGTGTGTGTGTGTGTGAATGAAGTAAAATAGATACTACTTGATATTACCAAACGAATGGATGGACAAGTTTGACTGTATTATTCACCTTTTGATACCTGTGTTTTGGGGCTTGTGAATGGGCGATTGCCAGTGCATTGAGTCTAAATTTGCTGAGAAAAAACAACAACACTATACAACTGTCGTTTTAAATTCAAATTTGAAAAAAAAATGTTATTGTTATTGTTGTTATATTTTTTTAATTACCGGCATTATTGTCGCTATCAATATTGTCATTATTATTATCATTTTTGTTCTCATTATTAGTATCATTGTCTTTATTATTGTCATCATTCTTACAGAGCCGGGGGAGGGGAGCTGGTGGAAGGTGGTGTGGTACCTTGACGACGACCTCACG